>NC_036860.1:8020069-8109404 GCF_002910315.2 Salvelinus sp. IW2-2015
CAGAAAGCTCCTGTTTTCTGCCTTTCTTTTCGCCATTTTTGGGAAGGGATAGCGCGCTGACAGTTGTAGCGTCTATGTTGCTATGACTACTGTCACAGAGGAGAGGGCGTTTCTGYGTCCTGTCCTGATTGGCGCGCGAAAACAACAGCAGAGCATTATGGGATTCGTAGTATTAGCGGTGAATGCGCTGTATAATACCGGCGGGCCAGCTCTAGTAGTAATTTGGTATTGTCTCGCGGGCCAAATATAATTACCCCACGGGCCAAATTTGGCCCGCGGGCCAGAGTTTGACACCCATGCTTTAGATTGTCTGTTCTGTTCTGCCCCCGAGTCTGTTTGTCTGGCTCACTGTCAATATCCCTGTCTTCCTCCCACAGCTTCAGTCCTTGGCTTTGATAATGGAGAGAATACAGTTGTTAGTGAAAGTCTACACACCCCTTGAACAGTCTTCACATATTGCTGCCTTAAAATGTAATCTAAAAAAAAGAGATGACATTTTATTTATTTCCTACTGATTTACACAACCTACTCTACATTTTCAGTGAAAGAAAAAATTCTAGAAAATGTTCCAATTTACAAAGGAATATAAAATGATGATGTATTGGATGCGAATATCCTCACACCCCAGAGTTAAGACTTGGTGGAAGCACCTTTGGCAGCCATTACAGCTGTGAATAATTTTGAATAAGATTCTACCAACCTTACACAACATTTTAAGGCAGCAAAATGGGAAGAATGTCAAAGGGATGTGTAGACTTTCACTAGGCACTGTATGTACTTTAATCACAATAATTATTATAAAAAGACGTAGCTGCCTTGGAATTATCGTTAATTAAACATCTTCTGAACACATCCATACACTAAACACAGACAGACAGAAACACACACACGCACACACATACAGACACACACACTTACATCTTTTTGTGTAATGTCACCAACTTTGGTGGAGGTGGGAGGGAGTTGAGTTATTCCATTTCTCCTGTAGATTGATGTGTTGCTGTCACACAGAGAGGAAGATTGACCGGCCATCACATTAGTGTTTCTACAAAAGGATATGTGCCTGGCCGAGCAACCACAACCACAAGACCTCTATGTTTTTTAACTTGTAACATATAATACGAATTTTTATTCGTAACATATCATACAAAATGGGTGATGGACATCCACAAATTAATACATACCATACTAAACGTAACATATCATACTAAATGGAGTGTCCGGGATTGACGTACAGAATAATTAGAAATTCTTTGAGACCAGGTTGAGATAACTTTGTGGCTGGAAATAATTAGCAAGCTAGCAAACGTTTGCGAATTAGCTTCAGCCAGTGTGCGACCGTGGTAAAGTTAGTTCGATGTTGGATATCTCCATGGGGATTTAGGCACCGTCAATAAATTAAACAATGTACAGGGGACAATATTTTCATGTTAACAACCTATTTGTTTTCTCATTAAATGCTTTCAGTATTTTTATTTTTACATTTTTACAATTGGTTCCAGGTTTTTAAGCCATGGAAATTTGGAGCTATTGAAATGTCCAAATATTATCCCATGTACAGTGCCAGTCAAAAGTTCAGACACACCAAATCATTTAAGGGTTTTTCTTTATTTTTGCTAACTTCTACATTGTAGAATAATAGTGAAGACATCAAAACTATGAAATAACACATATGGAATCATGTAGTAACCATAAAAGTGCTAAACAAACCAAAAGAACATTTTATATTTGAGATTCTTCAAATGGGCCACCCTGTGCCTTGATGACAGCTTTGCTCACTCTTGGCATTCTCTCAAACAGCTTCATGAGGTAGTCACCTGGAATGCATTTGAATTAAAAGTTAAAAGTTCATTTGTGTAATTTCTTTCCTTCTTAATGTGTTTGAGTCAATCAGTTGTGTTGTGACAAGATAGGGGTGGTATACAGAAGATAGCCCTATTTGGTAAAGGACCAAGTCCATATTATGGCAAGAACAACTCAAATAAGCAAATAGAAATGACAGTCCATCATTACTTTAAGACATGAAGGTCAGTCAATCCGGAAAATGTCAAGAACTTTGAATGTTTCTTCAAGAGCAGTCGCAAAAACCATCAAGCGCTATGATGAAACTGGCTTTCATGAAGACCGCCACAGGAAAGGAACATCCAGAGTTACTTCTGCTGCAGAGGATAAGTTCATTAGAGTTAACTGCACCTCAGATTGCAGCCCCCAAATGTTTTTCACAGAGTTCAAGTAACAGACACATTTCAACATCAACTGTTCAGAGGAGACTGCTTGAATCAGGCCTTCATGGTTGAATTGCTGCAAATAAACCACTACTAAAGGACACTAAGAAGAAGAGGAGACTTGCTTGGGCCAAGAAACACGAGCAATGCACATTAGACCGGTGGAAATCTGTCCTTTGGTCTGACGAGTCCATATTTTAGGTGTGTATTTGGTGTATTTTGGTGTGTATTTGTGAGGTGCAGAGTAGGTGAACGGATGATCTCCGCATGTGTGGTTCCCACCCTGAAGCATGGAGGAGGAGGTGTGATGGTGTGGGGGTGCTTTGCTGGTGACACTGCCAGTGATTTATTTAGAATTCAAGGCACGCTTAACCAGCATGGCTACCAAAGCATTCTGCAGCAATACGCCATCCCATCTGGTTTGTGCTTAGTGGGACTATCATTTGTTTTTCAACAGGACAATGACCCAATACATCTCCAGGCTGTGTAAGGGCTATTTGACCAAGAAGGAGAGGGATGGAGTGCTGCATCAGATGACCTGGCCTCCACAATCAACCGACCTTAACCCCATTGAGATGGTTTGGGATGAGTTGGGCCACAGAGTGAAGGAAAAGCAGCCAACAAGTGCTCAGCATATGTGGGAACTCCTTCAAGACTGTTGGAAAAGCATTCCAGGTAATGCCAAGAGTGTGCAAAGCTGTCATTAAGGCAAAGGGTGGTTACTTTGAAGAATCTGAAATATAGAATATTTTGATTTGTTCAACACTTTTTTGGTTACTGCATTATTCCATATGTGTTATTTCATAGTTTTGATGTCTTCACTATTATTCTACGTAGCAAATAGTTTAAAAAAAACTTGAATGAGTAGGTGTGTCCAAACTTTTGACTGGTACTGTATGTACATTGTATAATTTATTGATTGTCACTAACTAGCCACATAGAGATATCCAACATCGAACTACCTTTACCACGATCAGTGTGCGTTCCGAGAGAGAATTTACGAACTAACACCCACGTGTTAGTGGGAATTACTTGAAATCAAACCCAACCCTCAAATATGCCAAGAAAAGCAGAGACATCATCGATCCCCTAAATCTCAGACATTCTCATATTGTAAAATACTGACTTTATGACCAAAGTTATCCTATTTACACTTTTCAGTACATTTTGAGACTAGAATAGAATTGACTTCTACCAATGCCACATATGCCGTTTTCAACCAGGTTTTTGGTTTTCCGGTTTAGTTCCTTTTTAAACAATTGCTTGCTGAAGTGTACAGCCTGTTAGTGTGAGTCTGAATGAATCACAAGTGTGAAGAAGTGGGAGGAAGGGAGAGATGTCACTCATAAACATGCACTTCACACTAGTGGAGGCTCCTCAGAGGAGGAAGGGAGAGAACCATCATCCTCAGTGTAAAAAAAAGTGAAATACTAAATGTATTACTGTCACCAAATCATTGATTAAAAACACACTGTTTTGCTATGAAGGTCTGCAGTAGCCTCAGCTTGCACTCTGTAGGGTAGCAGCATGGTGTAGCCGGAGTACAGCTAGCTTCTGTCTTCCTCTGGGTACATTGACTTCAATACAAAACCTAGGAGGCTCATGGTTCTCCCCCTTCCATAGACTTCCAGAGGACATACTCCAAATTATCAGAGTTCACCCGTGACAGAGAATGAATCTAGTACTGAAAGCATAAGCTACAGCTAGCTACCACTGCAGTGCATAACATGTGGTGAGTGGTTGACTAAAAGAGAGAGAAGGACAATAGTTAACTTTTTGAACAAATTGATTTCATCCAAAATTAAGGAGAATTGGTTGTATTTTTTTAAACTTTCATTTTCACTTAGCTAGCGAATGCAGCTAGCTAGTTTCGCCTACTCAACCACCCGGCTCAAACAGAGAGGGGTGCAATGTTAGCTAGCTGGCGATGGCTATCCAACACTGAAACTCTCCCATGTCAAGGCTTTATTAATTTATTGCCACCTGGGCCAACTGCTAAACTGCTTGCTGACTACACTGTGCTGCATGATTGTAGCGGGTTTACTAACGCATTAGCTCTACTAGCTATGTTGACATGACAACGATATAGGCTGTGTGTAGCGGTTAGTGGTCATGATATGAAGGTTTGGTCACAGACAGCTGATGTGTTGTGCACTGAAGAAACTGTGAGGGGAGGAGAGCGCGTAGATAGTTGCAAGAAGGAATTATATATACAATGAGCAAAGTGATCCTGCTGTTTTTATGTGGCTGCTTTGAAAGAGAACCGTGTTTGTGTTTGAGGGGTGTATTAATTCCGCCGATTCTGTTGAAAACGTTTCTTAAACTGAAGCAAACGGAAAGAAACAGGGATAAAGATACCTGAATTTGTCCAATAGAAATTCACACTTGCAACTGTTGGACTAACGATTACACGCTAGATCAGCTAGATGCAGGCAAGACTGTGCAAGGCGGTATTGAATGTGTCACAGTCTGTCACCTTGATTGCTCAATTCTCTCGCCCCATTCGCATACGTTGTAAACTCTCATTCATAGGCTAGGTTGTAGTAACCTCATGATGGATACACGGAAATTTGAGTTTCATGTAGTAGCCTAAACCTATCGATGTTACATTGAGCTGGGTCAATGGAATATGAATGGCAGTCATCCGATGTGCTGTAATAGAAATAAGATGTATCATCCTCCCTCATAAATGGCACCATCCGCCACTGCTTCACACACACCATATGGGGGGAGGAAGGAAAAGAGCTCTCTAGCTCTCTCACACACACAAACACGGACGCAGGCACACATAGGGCCAATTGTGTCAACCTTCACCACAACACTTCTAGCTGCAACATTCCTCAAGCGGACACAAACGAAACGACAGCTTCCCTCCAACAACACGACAGTCACCACGGCAATCTGGGAGCCTGTCTGCCCTGCAGTGATGGAGGCTTATCCCTAATTTTGCAGTCAGTTTTTAGCATGAGTGGCCAGTAATAAACTGGTCCTGAACATCTCTAAAACTAAGAGCATCATATTTGGTACAAGTCATTCCCTAAGTTCTAGACCTCAGCTGAATCTGGTAATGAATGTGTAGCTGTTGAACAAGTTGAGGTGACTAAATTACTTGGTATTACCTTGCAAACTGTCATGGTCAAACATATTGACTGAATGGTTGTAAAGACACACTTTCTTTCCCTTGCTCCTCTAAATTGGAGCTTGAACTTGACTGCACCATCCATACATCTCTGATTAGGGCTAGATGAAGAAGCTAAAGCTAAAACAAACCCAATGGAAACAGCCAAGAAATTATCCGAAAAAACCTCACATAGAGCAGATCAATGCAAATCTACTCTTACAGAGAAAGTAGTTACTGCATTACTGGTCTCATTGATTAGACGTAACATAGTCAATGAAAATCTGGGAGACTCTAATTAGTATGATATGTTACATTTGGTGTGGTGCCATAAGACAGAAGGTTACTTAAGGCAAACATGAAAGGAGGGTGGTTGATCGAGGCGAATGGGTAGCTGTATAACGCTAACGTCTAGAAACGCTAACGTCTAGAAACCCAAAGGTTGCGTGTTTGAGTCTTACCACGGACAACTTTAGCATTTTAGCTACTTTGCAACTACTTAGTAAGTTAGTTAACCCTTCCCCTAACTTTAACCCAACTCCTAACCTTAACCCTAACCTTAACCCCTAGCCTAGCTAATGTTAGCCACTTAGCTAACGTTAGTGTTTGCCACCTAGCCAACGTTAGCCACAACAGATTGTAGTTCGTAACATGTAATTCGTATTGCAAAATCATAACAAAATTGTACTTATTACAATTCGTAAAATAACATGTGAATTGTAATTCGTAACATATCATACGAAATGGATGATGGACATCCACAAATTATACAATACATACCATACCAAGCATGACATATACCACTAACGTGAGACTCAGTCTACTCCAGGCTGATATACCTGGTCAAAGTAGATGCACTATATAGGGAATAGGGTGCCATTTGGGATGCAGCCTGTGTATATCACACAGGTCTCTGGGGATGTACAGATCCACTCAGCATAACCAGAACACAGATCGAACTGGCCAATCAGTACCTGTCTTACTGACGCACCTCAAACCCTGACCGGCACGAAACACCACCGGAGAAGGGTAGGGGTGTATGTGATTCTGGCAGAATTTTTCTGTGAGTCAGGTAGAGTTGACCATGGCCTCAGATCACCTCACATCGATTGCAGGGCACACTGTCTCTGTTTACACACACGCACATGCACACGCACACGCACACACACAGATAAACACAACACATAAACACATCACAACASACTCCCAGCAAGATAAATGTTACATTTGAATAATGCCCTCAAGGTACTTGAGACAAACAGTAGCCATAAAAAGATATGGCAGCTTCAAAATACTTTTTTACATCAAATTGACCTCTAGTCCCAATACGCTACAAATCAGTCTCAAAATCCTACAGACCAGTAAAACGACTATCTCAAAACACAGCAGCTTTATACCTGTTATCTATTGGAGAGATCTCTGGGCATATTTATTTGTATTTTTCTGAGTTACATAACATCCTGCAGAGCATCCTCGACCAATGCAGTGGACGGACTCTGTGGCCAATGAAATGACAGGAAATTGAACAAGCCTGCAGGTAGCACCACTTGAAATTTCCACAAGGACACGTGGCTGACTGGGGATGTGTTAAGGAAAACAACGCCAGGGATAGAACAGAGATGACTTGACACACACTCATGCACACAATCCTTCCTGCCTCACACACACATGCACACATGCAAGCGCACACATGTAACAGTTTAACTTTCGTCCGTCCCCTCGCCCCGACCCGGGCACAAACCAGGGACCCTCTGCACACATCAACAACAGTCACCCACGAAGTATCGTTACCCATCGCTCCACAAAAGCTACGGCTCTTGCAGAGCAAGGGCAACCACTACTTCAAGGTCTCAAAGTGAGTGACATCACCGTTTGAAACGCTATTAGCGCGCACCACCGCTAACTAGCTAGCCATTTCACATCGGTTACACACACACACTTGTTTTACTATCCTTGTTGGGACCAAACAATTGATTCCCGTTCAAATTCTTATTTTCCGTAACCCCTAAGCCTAACTCTAATCCTTAACCTAACCCTAAACCTAACCCCTAAGCCTAAAATTGTGTTTTTCCTTGTGGGAACAGTTACATTTTCCTTGACAACTTGAATGAAAAACAATCCCGCGTGAAAGTTTTAGGCCTAGACTCAATCAGATCAAGCGTTAACTGGCGAGAGCAGCAAGCAGCACGGCAGATGTTTTGGCATTGTCTGACTTGGAACTGTGTTGGAGCCTTCATATCAGTGAGCAGCTGCTCTTGCAATCGTTGTCGCGAAGCCACACCCGCCACACTCGCGTCAGCCCACACGTTCTCGTTCTGAACTACTATGTAGAAATATTTACGCTCAAACTGAAATAATCATTCAACAAAATAATAATCCTAATCGAGGTCTCACATTCCAGTGGTCGAACTTGTGAACAATGCTGCATAGAATTTCTGTTAATGACAATGTCCGCTTCAGGTATAATGCCGGGAGCCACTCGTGGATTTGACAGCTATAACGCAGTTCCACCTCCGACACCGTCAAAACAGCTGCTATGTAGATGTCGGCTAAAGCGGGTCTCATTGAATAGAGCCCTTAACATGTGAACTCGATACGATTCTCACATATTAACGTTTAATTTCACATGTGAAAAGGTGGTGTTAAGATGTTAACTCAAAATGTAATACATGTGAAAATATGGTTTCAAATGTGACATTTCAGCCTAACATGTGAAAACAGCTATTTCACATGTAAAAAAGCAATTCTGCATGTGAAATTAGCATTTTCACATGTGAAATTGCAAATCTTACATGTTTTTTTTGTAAGGGAGTACCATTTTAAAATCCTCTAACTCTTCCTGCCATTGGGATATTGCCTGGGTATAAGCCACGCAACGCCTTCAGACAACCAAGCACCCTCTGCACGTACATGGGCTTATCCAGGCCCCAGTAATTAGGCACAGTGAGACAACTGCATTGATTTGATGTGAGCTTTGCTATTCGGTCTCTGGATCAGGAGAAAGGAGTACAGCTAGGGAAGGGTAAAGAAAGGTAGAGGATTTGAGTGGGAGCATCTCCATAAGGGTAATATATTAACGCAGAAACCATGTTTTTGAGAGAAGATCAGTGGTGTAAAGTACTTCAGTAAAAATACTTTAAAGTAGTTTTTGGGGGTATCTGCACTTTACTTTACTATTTTTGACAACTTTTACT
This sequence comes from Salvelinus sp. IW2-2015, assembly GCF_002910315.2. Lineage (NCBI taxonomy): Eukaryota > Metazoa > Chordata > Actinopteri > Salmoniformes > Salmonidae > Salvelinus > Salvelinus sp. IW2-2015. The sequence goes on from NC_036860.1 coordinate 8,028,607, forward strand.
TTTACTTTCCTAAAGAGAACTATGTATATTTTACTCCATACATTTTCCCTGACACCCAAAAGTACTCTTCACATGTTGACTGCTTAGCAGGACAGGAAAATTGCCTAATTCATACACTTATCAAGATAACCTCCCTGGTCATCCATACTGCCTCTGATCTGGTGGACTCACTAAACACATGCTTGTTTGTAAATGATGTCTGAGTGTTGGAACATGCCTCTGGCTATCTGTAAATATAAAACAAACAAGAAAATGATTTGCTATATATAAGGAATTCTAAATGATTTATACTTATGATACTTAAATATATTTGAAACTAAATACTTTTACTCAAGTAGCATTTTACCTGATCACTTTCACTTTTACTTGAGTCATTTTCTATTAAGGCATCTTTACTTTTACTCAAGTATGACAATTGGGTACTTTTTCCACCACTGGAGAAGATCGAGTTAAGTCAGGGCCATACTGTTACAGTAATTGAGCAGATACTAGCAGATACTGTTTGACAGCACAACCTACTTCTGATCAACCAATGATAACAATCTGCATATATACATGTATATATATTTGCTCAGGCTACTACAAGTGGATTGTGGTTAAGACACTGTGAGACATACTGTGCAGGCTAAGAAAGTCCTCGTCACGGACTTTGGAGCCACTAAGAGGGATACATCTGTATTTATAGGTCTATATTTATGGGTGTCAAATTTGAATATCCAGAGGATTAGAGAAACCATGCTAATAAATTAAGCTGCGGGCGCTAGCTTCATAAGTCTGCCATGAAACACAATTAGGCTAAACACAATGAAAACAAAAACAGAGCAATTATGAACTCCCCATTTATTTACACACATTAACACACGCAGGTGCAAGCACATTCGTTTTCAGTACACGCATGCAAGCGCACGCAAACACACACAATTTAACGTTGATCTTGTTTAACCCTGCCCCACTAGACTGAGTGAGACAATGATTCATGTTAGTGTGCGTGCACAGGTGTGTGAGTATACAAATCCTGTGTGTGTGTGTGTGTGTGTGTGTGTGTGTGTGTGTGTGTGTGTGTGTGTGTGTGTGTGTGTGTGTGTGTGTGTGTTGGTGTGTGTGTGTGCATACGTGTGTGAATATAACAAAGCCTTTGTGTGTTTGTGTGTCTGAAACTGTACATTTGTATGATGTGTAGGTGTGTGTGCAAGCCCATTGCACATTTGTATGTGTACTCGTGTGTACGTGTGTGTTAAAAGGCCTCACAGTGCCAGCCAAGTCTAATTCGATTCACTAACACACCATTACCATTGAACCCTTCCCTGTGGTTAAGAGATAAATAAAACCCTGGTGCCACCAACCTGTAAACATGAGTAATGGCTGCTCTCCATGGTCCATGTATCTATTTACTCCTGCTCTCTTCCTTCCTTCCTCCTTATTTATTTCTGTTTCATAGCCCTTGCTTCATGGCCTCCTGCTCCAGTGCTATATTGTGCCTGATAAGCGCTTTTCTCCCCGGCCACATCGTTTGTCTGACAGTACCTCTTCTGTGAAATTATACTTTTCACACACCCAAACTGTCACGCCCTGCAGTCCGGGGCCCGCAACGAGTCCGGGGCCCGCAACGAGGGCGCCCAGTCCGGGGCCCGCAGCGAGGGCGCCCAGTCCGGGGCCCGCTACAAGGTTTCCCAGTCCGGGGTCGGCACCAGGGTTTTATTCCCCGCACCAGAGGCGCCACCAAAGTGGGGGGAGCCAGAGGCGGAGGGGGGTCTACGTCCCGCACCAGAGCCGTAAAGGAGGCCCACCCGGACCCTCCCCTTTAGAGTCAGGTTTTGCGGCCAGAGTCCGCACCTTTGGGGGGGGGTACTGTCACGCCCTGGCCATAGAGGTTTTTATTCTCTATTTTGGTTAGGCCAGGGTGTGACTAGGGTGGGCATTCTAGTTTCTTTATTTCTATGTTTTCTTTTTCTTTGTGTTTGGCCGGGTATGGTTCTCAATCAGAGGCAGCTGTCTATCGTTGTCTCTGATTGAGAGAACCATACTTAGGTAGCTCTTTTTCCCACCTGTGTTTGTGGGAAGTTGACTTTGTTTAGGGCACATAGCCTTTGAGCTTCACGGTTTGTTTTTGTAGTGTTTATTGTTTTGTTCGGCGTCATTTTGATTAACAAAAGAAAATGTACGCTCACCACGCTGCACCTTGGTCCTCTCCTTTCAACAGCCGTGACACAAACATACACACGTTGCAAGGAAAACAAGACACACACACACACACACACACACACACACACACACACACACACACANCACACACACACACACACACACACACACACACACACACACACACACACACACACACACACACACACACAAATACATGCACACACACATCTAAGAGTGAGAATGTATGGATTACCATCGCTCTTTCACATCACAACTGGCCTTCAGCAGCAAACCTTTTGAAGCTTTATCTCAAATGTATTTATTAGTCTGTAGGGGAGAGCTGATGCGTATTTGTAGAGAAAGAAAGAGGGCGATACATTGAGAGAAAGGGAGAACAAAGGATGGGGGGGTTCAGGAGATAAAGACAGGGAAAAGGAGGGAGGGGCCTCTTCATTGCAGAGTGCCATAGGTCAAACAGAACAAAATGACCTTTTATCATCCTGTCTTCTCTTCAAAAGCTTAATTGGGTTTCCAGGGGAACCTGTAATTTACATCCCTTTCTCCCCTTCACTGCCCTGCTATGCCCATCCAAATGCCCAATCAGGTTCCTCTGTTTAACATGAAGGGCATCATGGGAATGAATCACTATTCACGTCACACACTAATAGCCATGCCAGCTCAGTTACTGTATGTACTGTATTATTCTACCACTTGCTTATGTGATGTCGTGTGCTGTGGTGAGAGCTCATTTCACGTGTGGTCAATTAACAGTATCGTATTCTCTCCTAGAGGATATGAGGATATATGGGGCTCCCGAGTGACGCAGAGGTCTAAGTCACTGCATCTCAGTACTAGAGGCATCACCACATACAGCCTGGAATTGAACCAGGGTATCACAACCGGCTGTGATTGGGAGTTCCATAGGGCGGCGCACAATTGGTCCAGCGTCGTCCGGGTTAGGGTTTGGTCGGGGTAGGCCATCATTGTAAATAAGAATTTGTTCTTAACTGACTTGCCTAGTTAAATAAAGGTTAAATAAATTAAATATACTACTCAGGGGGAATTGAGTGTTATTGTATTGTTTTTGACAATCAAAGTCTGTTACTCTTCTTCCCCTCAGACCACACAGTGCTCCAAACAGAATGTGTATAAGGGGATATGCAACTTTACATCACATACAGTAGGTATGGACACCATTGAGGTGACATGCTCTCCCTTCTTCATTTTGTAATATCTTAAGAGTGGGATAACAAAGTCATCAAGATGCAGCCCAATCCACACCAACCAGTGGAGGCTCCTCAGAGGAGGAAGGGGAGGACGATCCTCCTCAGTGAATTGAATAAAAATACATTTTTAGAAAAAACTATTCTAAATATAGGCACATCACCAAATAATTGATTAAAACACACTGTTTTGCAATGAAGGTCTACAGTACCCTCAACAGCACTCTGTGGGGTAGCACCATGGTGTAGCCGGAGGACAGCTAGTTTCTATACTTCTCTGGGTACATTGACTTCAATACAAAACCTAGGAGGCTCATTGTTCTCACCCTCTTCCATAGACTTACACAGTAATTATGACAACTTCCGGAGGACGTCCTCCAACCTATCAGAGCTCTTGCAGCATGAACTGACATGTTGTCTACCCAATCAAAGGATCAGAGAATGCATAAACTACAGCTAACTAGCACTGCAGTGCATAAAATGTGGTGAGTAGTTGACACAAAGAGTGGGAAAAACAGTAGTTGAACAGTTTTGAACAAATTCCTTTCTTCCAAAATGAAGGAGAAGCAAGAGAGAGAGTTTCACTTACTTAGCTATCAAATGCAGCTAGCTAGTTTAGTCTACTTAAAACCCCTGCTCAAACAGAAGGATGCATGTTAGCTAGCTGACAGTGAACTGTGTTTATGCTTGATCGGGGGTGTATTCATTCCGTCGATTCTGTTGAAAAACGTTTCTTAAACGAAAGCAAGCGGAACAAAACAGGGATAGACATACCTGCATTTGTCCAATAGAAACTCTCGTTTGCAACTGTTGGACTAATGATTACACCCTATATCAGCTAGATGCAGGCAAGAGAGTGCAAGGCGGTATTGAATGTGTCACTGTCTGTCTATGTGTCACTGTCTGTCACCTCAAATTTGTCTCTCGACCTGTGTGCACCTACATTGTAAACTTTCAATCATTGGCTAGGTTGTAGCAACCTCATGATGGGTATAGGGAACATTTTAGTATCATGTAGTAGCCTAAACCTATCACTGTTACATTGAACTGGGTGAATGGAATATGAATAACAGTCATCCAATATCCTGTAATTGAAATAAGGCCATGCTCATGAGAAATAATAATTGTCCTCCCTCACGGCATTGATTGCCACTGACACCAACCACACCCAGTTACAGTAGCATCATGTCTGTTAGCCCTACAGAAGTCTCTCTGTTTAGCCCTCCTGGTAACACAGAGATAAACCTGTATCAATCAGCATAGCAAGGCTTTATGAGAGGATGGGATAACAAACACCAGCCAGCAGGCCATGGTGCTGATAACAGCACTCTTCTCACTCTCACCACCACTCTGTTCCTGACGCTCAATAAATCTGTCCCCCGTCATCTCGCTCTCCTCCCTGCTTGAGCCATTTGTCATCTCTTTCATTTTACCCAAATATTCATCTTACTTAACCTCTCTGGTATCATTGGGACGCTAGCGTCCCACCTCGACAACAGCCAGTGAAATTGCAGGGCGCCAAATTCAAACAACAGAAATCCCATAATTAAAATTCCTCAAACATACAACTATTATACACCATTTTAAAGATAAACTTCTTGTTAATCCAACCACAGTGTCCAATTTCAAAAAGGCTTTACGTCGAAAGCACACCATGCGATTATATTAGGACAGCGCCTAGCCACAAGAAACCATACAGACATTTTCCAGCCAAGGAGAGGACTCACAAAAGTCAGAAATAGCGATTAAATTAATCACTTACCTTGGTAGATCTTCATCTGGTGGCACTCCCAGGACTCCATGTTACACAATACATGTTCGTTTTGTTCGATAATGTCCCTCTTTATGTCCAAAAACCTCAGTTTTGTTGGTGCGTTTAGTTCAGTAATCCAAAGGCACAAAGCGTGCTCCCAACATCCAGACGAAAAGTCAAAAAAGTACAATAAAAGTTTGTAGAAACATGTCAAATGATGTTTAAAATCAATCCTCAGGTTGTTTATGTCATAAATAATCAAATAATTTTCAACCGGACAAAAGCTTCGTCAATAGAAAAGGAGAAACAAGAAAGCGGCGTTCCCGATCACGCGCTGGACTCATAACTGGAAATTTCCACTGTCCACTCATTGAAAGTGCTGTATCTCCCTCATTTTTCAGAGTAAAAGCCTGAAACAATGCCTAAAGACTGTTACAGACCTATATCCATCCTGCCCTGCCTATCTAAGGTCTTCGAAAGCCAAGTCAACAAACAGATCACTGACCATCTCGAATCCCACCGTACCTTCTCCGCTGTGCAATCCGGTTTCCGAGCCGGTCACGGGTGCACCTCAGCCACGCTCAAGGTACTAAACGATATCATAACCGCCATCGATAAAAGACAGTACTGTGCAGCCGTCTTCATCGACCTGGCCAAGGCTTTCGACTCTGTCAATCACCATATTCTTATCGGCAGACTCAGTAGCCTCGGTTTTTCTAATGACTGCCTTGCCTGGTTCACCAACTACTTTGCAGACAGAGTTCAGTGTGTCCAATCGGAGGGCATGCTGTCCGGTCCTCTGGCAGTCTCTATGGGGTACCTCAGGGTTCAATTCTCGGGCCGACTCTTTTCTCTGTATATATCAATGATGTTGCTCTTGCTGCGGGCGATTCCCTGATCCACCTCTACGCAGACGACACCATTCTTGTATACTTCTGGCCCTTCCTTGGACACTGTGCTATCTAACCTCCAAACGAGCTTCAATGCCATTACAACACTCCTTTCGTGGCCTCAACTGCTCTTAAACGCTAGTAAAACCAAATGCATGCTTTCAACCGTTCGCTGCCTGCACCCGCACGCCCGACTAGCATCACCACCCTGGACGGTTCCGACCTAGAATATGTGGACATCTATAAGTACTAGGTGTCTGGCTAGACTGCAAACTCTCCTTCCAGACTCATATCAAACATCATGCCAATACAAAATCAAATCTAGAGTCGGCTTTCTATTTCGCAAACAAAGCCTCCTTCACTCACGCCGCCAAACTTACCCTAGTAAAACTGACTATCCTACCGATCCTCGACTTCGCGATGTCATCTACAAAATAGCTTCCAATACTCTACTCAGCAAACTGGATGCAGTTATCACAGTGCCATCCGTTTTGTTACTAAAGCACCTTATACGACCCACCACTGCGACCTGTATGCCCTAGTCGGCTGGCCCTCGCCTACTGTTCGTCGTCAGACCCACTGGCTCCAGGTCATCTACAAGGCTATGCTAGGTAAAGTGCCGACATTATCTCAGTTCACTGGTCACGATGGCTACACCCACCCGTAGCACGCGCTCCAGCAGGTGTATCTCACTGATCATCCCTAAAGCCAAAACCTCATTTGGACGCCTTTCCTTCCAGTTCTCTGCTGCCTGCGACTGGAACGAATTGCAAAAATCTCTGAAGTTGGAGACCTTTATCCCCCTCAACAACTTTAAACATCTGCTATCCGAGCAGCTAACCGATCGCTGCAGCTGTACATAGTCCATCGGTATATAGCCCACCCAATTTACCTACCTCACCCCCAATACTGCTTTTATTTATTTACTTTTCTGCTCTTTTGCACACCAGTATCTCTACTTGCACATGATCATCTGATGATTTATCACTCCAGTGTTAATCTGCTAAATTGTAATTATTCGATTTATTGCCTACCTCCTCATGCCTTTTGCACACATTGTACATAGATTCTCTTTTTTCTACCATGTTATTGACTTGTTTATTGTTTACTCCATGTGTAACTCTGTGTTGCTGTCTGTTCACACTGCTATGCTTTATCTTGGCCAGGTCGCAGTTGCAAATGAGAACTTGTTCTCAACTAGCCTACCTGGTTAAAGAAAGGTGAAATAAAATTAAAAAAAAAGACTGACCACATGTAGAAGAAGCCATAGAGATTGTGAACTGGGTCCTAAGTCTTTGTATGGTGGATAGGCTTTCAATGGAAAAACAGCCTTTGAAAAGAATAGTACTTCCTGGATGGATTTTCCTCAGGTTTTTGCCTGCAATATCAGTTCTGTTATAGTCACAGACATTATTTTAACAGTTTTGGAAACGTCAGAGTGTTTTCTATCCAAACTTATATGCATATCCTAGCTTCTGGGCCTGAGTAGCAGGCAGTTTAATTTGGGCACGCTTTTCATCCAAAAATCCAAATGCTGCCCCCTACCCTAGTGAAGTTAAGGGAGAACTGTTCCCATCCTCTTCATTCTGTTCTCCCTCTTGGCATGCAGCAAGGAGCAGAGAGACCTGTTCTCTGTGTGTCTAACACACACACACACACACAGCTCCTAATCTCCAACGCAGCTTTTGTTTTTAAAAACGTCCAAACACTCCAGCCCCTCTCACAAAAGGAGAGCTTCAATCTCTGGTCGACTGTGTAAACATCTGCCAGCACTGTCTGGCTGCCAGCTCACGTCTTCAAACAGCCCCATCCCATTCAGACATTTACCAAAAGTGGATTAAATCATAGACACCTCGGTTGCATTCCAAATGGTACCCTATTCCCTATATAGTGCACTACTTTTGAACCTGGTCAAAAGTAGTGCACTACAAATGGACAAGGGTGTCATTTGGGACAGAGCCGTGGTGAAAAGGAGTGCTTTAGCAGGTGGGTTTCAGGGTTTGCTAAAGGGGATGCTGGGTAAACATTATACCCAGCTAGCACATGTGGTCCTTGAAAGTGTTCTGGGAACAAAGCCATACGTTTCCTGATTGGTAAAACGTAATGTTTTTTAAACGTTCTGAGAATGGAAGTGAAAATTTAGCCTGTCCTTGGAAAGTACATTTTTAAGTTGCAGGATGGTTCTGAGAACCTTTTACTATGGTTCCCTGATGCTTTTCCTGGGAGGTTTTATTAATGTTCTGAGAACAGAAATTATAGGTTATTTGAAGATAGTTAAATAGAGGAGAACATGTTTCAATAAGACTTTTATTAACACTGCTAGCAATAGTTTGGGTTAACTATTTTGAACTCCAAGCACAGATAGGACACATGCAAATTCATTTGCTTCGGCATTAATCATGCAAACATATAATTTGTTTTATTGTGGCACGGCATCAGTGAGATTTGAACCTATTATCTTCTGTTTTCTATCCATGGAATTAGTCCACTGCGGAACCACGATGGAGCTAGCATGCCATGTTTCTTTTTTAAACTCATACAAAGCTGTTCATTTTAGTCTATTCAAAAAGACCCCATTTCATTAATATCAGGTGTGGCCAATCAGTGGGCGTAACTCACCTGAACACACTTAACCAGATAGAGGAAAGAGAGAGTTTTGTTGGAGCTGAGAACGGAAACGTATATGTTTTTAAATAACATTCTTATAAAGTTCTTTGAACGTTGCTAATGTTTTCTTGTGGTTTTTATGGAAAGTTCTCTTAATGGCCTGAGCACATGACTTTAAATAGAACCTCAAGGAAACCTGTAGGAAACGTTATGCTGAAGTACTGGAATTCCCAAAGATAGAACGTATTTTCCTTAACGTTCTCGGAACAATTTGATAACATTACTTTGCACCATTCCCAGAACATTGGGGGAAGGTTTTATGCAAAATAAGCATAGGACAACCACACTCTCAACAAGCTCTAAGAAACGTATCATTCTCAGAACGTTATGTGCTAGCTGGGTAGTGTGTCTCAGCAGGGAACAATTGGAGAGCTTGGCTTTCCATTGAACAACCAGTATTGACTGGCTTTCTGTTCAATAGCTGTGTCATACAGGAGAGTGTTGTTGCTCAAACATCACAGCTAGGTCTGTGTTTACTCCTAACAGATAAGATATGAAACATACAGCAGACCAGGTCTGACCCATTGTGTGATGTGGATCTATGTGATCTGAGATGGTAGTGCCAGACTGGTAGATCAGGCTTTGAATCCCTACAGCCAGAACACACAAGTAGAGTGAGAGTGAGAGAAAGAGTGAGAGAAATGTGTCTTAACTTTTCCTCTACACAAATCTGCCCACCCAGAACAAACAAAAGCTGTAGTTGTCTCTGGTCGGTCATTCTCTCTCTCTCTGATGACTTACCAACAGCTATAACAAGTTGTCGAGTGTAGGAAATCCTCACTGACACCCTAGTTTATAGAAAGACCCTTATACATTGGTTGAAATTATCAAATCGTCACACTATTTGTGAAGCAAGTTCAAAATCATCTGGACGTCATATACTGTAGGATATCTCCATCTCTCTCTCTCTCTCTCTCTCTCTCTCTCTCTCTCTCTCTCCTCTTCCTCTCTCTCCTCCTCTCCTCTCTTCTCTCTCCCTCTCGCCATTCCTTCTCTGGGCCCCAGTTTCCTCGTCAGTCTCCCCTCTCAGAATCCACTCCTCTCTCTTTGATCTCTTCCTCTCCTCGTCCTTCTCTCTTTCAAGTCTATTCGTCTGCTCCTCCTCCTCTCGGCTGACTCTTCTCCTCTATTTTCCTTCCCTCCTCCGACCTATGCATCCTTCGTCCACCTGTTTCCCACTGCATCCTCTTCATCTCTCCCCGTTCTTCCCCTTCTTCTACTGCCCTTCTCTATCCGCTTGTCGATGACCTCACCGCCGTATCGTAAGCGATGATTCTACCATGATCATTCTCATAGTTTTTACTCTTATCCTCCCCTTTCTCAGTCACCTCTCTCTCTCATTGCGCTGTAGCAATGAGAGAGCTGTAGCAATGTAGCATTTATTTTGTATAAATGTATTAAAATTTGCACCGGGACGCTTCTGGGGGGATTCTGGTAAGATGTCGCCTGAATTCCGGTAGAGGGAAACGGCCCAATGTACTTGAGCCGATTCTGGGCAGTCATTCATTTGGATTCTGGGCTGAGTCCGACACCCGATTCCGGGCCGATTCAATCAGTTCCACCCCCCCGGGAGAGGGCCGCTTCTGGGCCGATTCCTCAATGCTTGCTGGGTATATTCTCCAATTTACATGTTTCAAAATTGCCTTTTAAATTTAGTATGCTATTACACTGTTTTCACATTAGGCAAAACACTTGCTCTACCATTAATAGAATTGACTGAACAATCGATTTCCATCATTTCTATCCCATATCCTGACTCTCTGTGGTCACTAATGATCCCATGGCACTTATCGTATGAGTAGGGGTGTTAACCCTGGTGTCCTGGCTAAATTCCCAATCTGGCCCGCATACCATCATGGTCACCTAATCATCCCCGGCTTACAATTGGCTCATTCCTCCCCCCTCCTCTCCCCTGTAACTATTCCCCAGGTCATTGCTGTGAATGAGAATGGGTTCTCAGGCAACTTACCTGGTAAAATAAGGGTTAAATTAAAAAAAAAAGGAAAATGTGCTTAGAGTTTTTGAAACAACTGCCTCCTTCTCTCTATCTCCATTTCTATCTCTCTTTTCTCACGTAGGTTGTGGATGAGAAACGGAATATTCCCAGAGAGCGCAGCATGGCGTCCACAGATGCTATCACTCTGATATGTTTTCTCATATTACCAGAAAACCATGAAAGATGCTGTGAATGAGACTGGGAATTGGAAAACACTGGAAGCCAATAATCTGACATTATATTAATTATATGACACTCATAATCAATGGCCAATGGTCAATGGTCAATCCCTATTCATATATTATCCACTCCTATGTTCTATTTAAAATAGTGTCATCCATTTTCACCTCACAAAGAAAGTCTCTAATCTCAGTTGACACTAATATCAAATGCCTAACCCTAAAGTATTTGAATATCCCCCTGCTCAATTCATGAGGCATACAAAGGTACATCTTATCACATCATAACCACCGTCTGGAAGCTGAAGTGCTGTTTTACAGTGTTCCCGGAACAGAGATGTAAAGATTCACCTCAACTTTCACACCTCATTGTTTCAGGATCAGACAAGCAAAGTATTACAGGGGCCATACTGTACCTCTGTGCTAACATCACTACCTGATTCATTCTGTCTCCAGAAAATATGGGAGAATACAAAAGTGAACCAGAATCAACTTTCATCTGTCAAACTGTGTATTTATACAGCCTCCCTCTCCACTTTGACTGATGCTGTGGAACAGCAGCTTGCTGACAACACGCCGAGACAACATCCACACGTCAGACAGGCACAGTCTCTTGATTATTAACTTCTCTCCGTCTGATGTGGCGGCCTGCGTTCTTTTACCCGTGGGGGGGGGGACGACAGAGAAACACACCTGTCCTGGGTTACAATGAGCCCAGAGAGGATGCACTCAGTTTAGACTGCCATTCACGTCTACAACACCCCAGTGTTTCGTCTGCCTAATCCCAAAAGGGGAAAAAAATCATGTTTTAGAACATGTGCACAAAAGAGCTGAGATCACCGAAGAATAGAATTGGACTTTGATTTCGCAATAAACAGACTTTCAAACAAGCGTGCAATGGAGCCAGGGGAAATTCTCCTCGAGGGATGATGAAGCTGTATCTGAAACAGAAGGTTACCAACAAGACTTTTAACTTCCGAGGGAAAGGTATTGTAACAGAATACGGGAGAACCACGGTGTCTTTTTTGACAAGATGCTTTGTTCGGACGGCGAGGTAGCATCGTGCCACACTCATTTCTTCGAGACTCTCTCCTTTTTGAAGAGGCTTGAAAAAAAAGAGTGCGGGCTCATTGTCCCTTCAGGCAGTCAGACTTCAATATTACAGTACAAAGGTTTCAGGGGAAATGGGGCTTTCGGGAAGAGGCGATAGAGGCTGCATCCCAAATGACACCCTATAACCTATATAGTGCACTACTTCTGACCAGGGCCCATTGGAAATCGGGAGCCATTTAGGACACAGCCAGGGTCCTAATGCACTGAGAACTCAGGTTGTCACGACTCAACCACAGACTGTTTCCTTTATACCCGCCTGCTGAACAAAGAAAAAACAGCTATTACAGTGATAGACCTATCACTTATACGTCAAATAAGTGCTCTAAACACTGAAGATGCTTTAGCAAATAAAGCATTTGTTGTTTTCATTCGGCTTCATATTTGTTGGATGCTAATTCATATTCAGAAAGGGAGTTAAACAGGAATTCATTTAGGTACATTATGTGCCTAAAGGGTGCCCAAATGGCACCCTATTCTCTATGTAGTGCATTACTTTTGACGAGGGCCCTTAGGGAATAAGGTGCCATCTGGGACACGGCAGAGAGGGACAGGTTTAGTCAGATCCATTTAACACGGTGAGGGCAACACCGACTCCAATAACAAGCTCTGTCTCACTCTCTATGCATAAACACACTCGATATTCACCACACTGGCAAGGAACAGATTATAGTAAACAACATTTATTTATTTATCTCTTTTACAGAGGAATGCAATTTAGCGGTCCCGAATCCTCCCTTTTGGGGATATTAGTCAAATGCAGCTGCTGTATCACTGACAGCACCTCTCATCAAAGGCGAGAGAGAGAGAGAGAGAGAGAGAGAGAGAGAGAGAGAGAGAGAGAGAGAGAGAGGCTCTTACAAAATGGTGGTGGCAGGTCTGTGCAGACAGAGACAGAGCAAAGGTCCCCAGCACATTGGGGTGTCAAACACAATCTAACTTTACTCTGTGGTGACTCTACAGACACATACACCCACTTGTGTCTGTGAGTTTGTCTCCCAACCAGGGAGCATTGTGTCAGGCCTGACAGGAATCAGAATATTTGCTGCTACTGCAGCAGTGAGTGCAGTGAAGGGTAAAATACTATATATCAAGTTCCAAAAGTATTACTAGTCTCTCTGTTTATGGATGTTTAGAGATGGCCCAAGCATGAATTGTTGTTAAAAGTTTATGCAGGAGTTGGACAATTACGGTATGGATCGTCATATTTTAGTAAACAACCCTGGGTATGGTATTTTAAGGTCATACCTGAGCATGTCATAAATAATCAATAACTCACATTTACACGACATGTCAACAGCAGTGGAGGCTCCTCAGAGGAGGAAGGGGAGGACCATCCTCCTCGGTGAATATCATAAAAAAAATAGTGATAAAACTATACAAAATATATTCACATGTTACCAAATAGCGCGTAAAAATCGTCTGTCCTCGGTTGCAGCACTCACTACTGATTTCCAATCTGCCCCGAGAAGCAAAGTCAGCCCAAAAACTGTTTGTCGGGAGCTTCATGAAATGGGTTTCCATGGCCGAGCAGCTGCACACAAGCCTAAGATCACCATGCGCAATGCCAAGCATTGGCTGGAGTGGTGGAAAGCTCGCTGCCATTAGACTCTGGAGCAGTGGAAACGTGTTCTCTGGAGTGATGAATCACGCTTCACCATCTGGCAGTCCAACGGAAATGGGTTTAGCGGATGCCAAGCGAACACTACCTTCCCCAATGCATAGTGCCAACTGTAAAGTTTGGTGGAGGAGGAATAATGGTCTGGGGCTGTTTTTCATGGTTCAGGCTCCTTAGTTCCAGTGATGAGAAATCTTAAAGCTACAGCATACAATGACATTCTGGACAATTCTGTGCTTCCAACTGTGTGGCAACAGTTTGGGGAAGGCCCTTTCCTGTTTCAGCATGACAATGCCCCCGTGCACAAAGCGAGGTCTATACAGAAATGGTTTGTGGAGATCGGTGTGGAAAAGCCCTAACCTCAACCCCATCGAACACCTTTGAGATGAATTGGAACACTGACTACTAGCCAGGCATAATCGCCCAACATCAGTGCCCGAACTCACTAATGCTCTTGCGGCTGAATGGAAGCAAATTCCTGCAGCATTGCTTCAACATCTAGTGGAAAGCCTTTCCAGAAGAGTGGAGGCTATTGTAGCAGCAAAGGGTGGACCAACTCCATATTAATTCCCATGATTTAGGAATTAGATGTTTGACTAGCAGGTGTCCACATACTTTTGGTCATGTAGTGTAGCTAGCACTACAGTGCATAACATGTGGTGAGTAGTTGACTCAAAGAGAGAAAGACAGTAACTGAACAGTTTTGAACAAATGAATTTCTTAAAAAATGAAGGAGCAAGAGAGTGAGAGAGAAAGAGAGAGAGATATTTTGTATTTTTGTTTTCACTCTCACCTCACTTACTTACCTAGCAAATGTAGCTAGCTAGTTTGGCCTACTCAAACACCCGGCTCAAACAGAGGGATGCTATGTTAGCTAGCTGGATATGACTATCCAACACTGGAAATCTTAGAGGTCAAGATAAACTTTTGGTTTCACTAATTTATTGCCACCGGGGCCCGCCAGTGTAACTGCTAAACTGCTTATTGACTGTAACGTTACACTGTACTGCATGTTTGTTTCCTAATGCGTTAGGTCTATTAGCTATGTTGACTATGATCTTACTTTAGCTAATATGGTGACAACGATGTAGGCTGTGGGTAGTGGTTATAATATGAAGGTGAGAGGAGGAGAGTGCGTAGATGCGAGAAGGAATACAACAAGCTGTTTGTATGTGGCTATTAAAGTGAACTGTTTGCATGTGCCCAGGGGTGTATTGATTGCGCAAATTCTGTCGAAAAATGTTTCTTAAACGGAAGCAAACGGATCAAAACAAGGATGAACATACCTGAATGTGTCCTTGTTTGAAACTGTTGGACTAATGATTACACCATAGATCAACTAGATGCAGGCAAGAGTGTGCAAGGCGATACTGTCCATGTGCCACTGTCTGTCACCTCAAATCTTTCTCTCGACATGTGTGCACTTACGTTGTAAACTTTCATTCATAGGCTAGGTTGTAGCAACCTCATGATGGGTATAGAGAAAATTTGAGTATCATGTAGTAGCCAAAACCTATCGATGTTACATTGAGATGGGTGAATGGAATATGAATGACAGTCATCCAATATGCTGTAATAGAAATAAGGCCATGCTCATAAAAAAATAATCATCCTCCCTTTTCTTAAACGACACCGACCACCACTGGTCAACAGGGTATTCACCATTCCTCTGTTGATCCATTGTATCATACATTAGTGAAGCACTGCAACTAACTCAAACAAGGTGACATGCGGCTATGGAGGGCCCCCTTAAACAAGATGGACATCCCACAGTGTGGCGGGCCAGTGGAATATTACTTATTTGGGCTAAGGGCCAGCAGCCTCAGTGCTAAGTCAAGCCTGATCTGTGTCTCTCTCACCCTCCCTTTATGATTAAATCAGACGCCCTTCCACGTCTGACCAGTAATGTGACATTAACAAACCCCAACATGGAGCAATACCAGCATGGAAGATTCGGACACAAAGCAGTGTGTGTCTCACGGATCTGCCAATTAGAACACCTCCACTGGCCTGTTCTCAAAGTGGGCGGCATATTCAAATCACACTTCACCCAACAGATACATATTCACACAACCTAACCGTCTCTCCCTGTGTCAGTCCCTGTTTGCCACTGATTTGAACGCCACTTTTAAAGATACTTTCAAAATGGCGTCAAGGGCCGGTTCTAGCTTTTTTGGGGGCCCTTAGCGATTTGCCCACCACGCGGGCAAACTTTGTTAGTGACCCCCCTCTTGATGGCAGAGAGGAAAAATGTACATTTTAAAGCTAATTCCCTGCAATTCTACACAATTTGCCATGACTTATGCCATGTTAATGATATCTGAGTGAAAGTGACTAACACAATCAATGGGGCCCCTTGGAGATCTGGACCCCTTGGCACAAAATAACTGGCTAGACTAACTTACCAATCTAAAACTTGTTAGCTGACATGGCTAAAGGTTAAATAAAATTAAATAAAAGCAAGTTGAGACCCCGACTGAGTAAAAAAAAAAGTGACCGCTTACGTCGCTTACGCCTGGAGCTAGCCCTGATGTCGTCCGTTACGTTAAACAATGAGAGTGTGGATATAAATAAAGCAGCTTGTTCATCTATCATGACCAGTCATTTCCTAACGGTAACAGGATGCCAATAGACCTGGTTAATGTTGCTGTATCTTTCTGAGGTCCCTCTGAGAGAGACTGACAGTGATGCTGAACTCTCCCTCTCCTCTCCGCTCATTTACTGTCCATATCCTCCAATCAACCAGACAGACAGACAGACACACACACACACACACAGACTCACACTCACTGACACATATACGCACAGACACACACACACACACACACGACCTGGAGCACACACTGACCCCAGTGCTAATCTCAGCCATGCAGGGCACCTCTGTCCTCTCCAACCTCCCTTCCAGTGGGTAGAGAGATCAAATCATAAGGGAGAGAGAGAGGAGGGCTGGTGAGCACAGTGAGTCAGACTTGCAGCAGAATGTGCCCTGAGTCATAGCCTACAGCCCCAGGCACTCCAGATCCCCACAGTCACCACGGCCACATGGCCCTCTGTGCCCTGCGTGTGCAGATATCTGCAGGGCTGCGGGTGTCTGATAACATGTGAACTTGAGTGTGCGTGTACAGCATGTGTGAGTTTACTGTGCGGTTAGGTCTCCAGGACACCTACTCAGCTCCTTGATAAGTGCTAGCTAGCACACCATCCTCTGCTCGGCTGAACCACACACTCACACAGATTGATCAACCCATCAACACTCCCCTAGTGACGGCAGGGAGATATACGCCAGGGCACTTAAAAGCAGTCACTTTCCTCTCACTCTTTGAGGAGCAGTGAGATAGTGGAGCACATGGCGAGCAGGCCTGCCCTAGCGTGAGATTGGTGCCCTGTTTTTGCCGGTGACCAGCCTTTGCTGTGTTTTGGATACGGGTGACCAACTGTTGGTATGCTGGTGACCACCATCAAAGTGCTTCATTATTTAATACAGTGCATTACATATATTATGAGGCCTTACTTTGAGGGGGTAGTTTCTCCCTTATACAATGGCCACATCAGGCCTGCAAGTCACATGATGTTGGCTTGCAAAGTGATGTTTAATTCCTATTGGAATCCAGTCAGAGGGGGGATATTGAACAATTGGACATTTTATACACCCGCAATCTGCATTCTGTATGGCTGCCAGGGTAAGAAACGTTAATTAACAAGATGAAGTTAGCCTTCTAAACTGGAACAAACACTTCAGCAGTGGGTGAAATAAGTCTAACTAACAGATTGGATTAGTTTAGAAAAACATATGTCATTTATCAGTGTGTTGGAAAGATTGTTACACTTTATTTAGATAGTCCATTTGTAGATGCTCTACAGACTACCAGTAACGTGTCGACTGCATGTCTGTTGACTTTGACAAGAACATGTGTGTAGTCCATCTACAGATGTTCAACAAACTATCTGTAGACTATCAGCAGCATTTCAACAGCATATCTGTAGCCTGTCTGAGTCTGTAATACCAACAAGTTTCAAGCAGACCACCATAGTCCCTGTGCCCAAGAACACTAAGTTAACCTGCCTAAATGACTACCGACTCGTAGCACTCCCGTCTGTAGCCATGAAATGCTCTGAAAGGCTGGTCATGGCTCACATCAACACCATTATCCCAGAAACCCTAGACCCACTCGGATTTTCAAACCGCACCAACAGATCCACTGATGATGGATCTATATTGCAATCTATATTGCACTCCACACTGCCCTTTCCCACTTGGACAAAAGGAACACCTATGTGAGAATGTTATTCATTGACTACAGCTCAGCGTTCAACACCATAGTGCCCTCAAAGCTCATCACTAAGCTAAGGACCCTGGGACTAAATACCTCCCTCTGCAACTGGATCCTAGACTTCCCGACTCTGTATATACATTGACTCTGTTCCCCCTGTATATAGCCCCGCTATTGTTATTTACTGCTGTCCATTAATTATTTGTTTTTCTTATCTCTTACTTTTTTTTGTATTGTCTTTAGACTGCATTGTTGGTAAGTAAGCATTTCACTGTAAGGTCTACTACACCTGTTGTAGTACAGGTGTAGTACAGGTGTGACAAATACAATTTGATTTGATATATATTTACTCTATATATAATGAAGGCCGTGGTTTTGCTCGACCAGCTTGACCAACTAGACCATGCTGGACCAGAATAGACAAGCATGGACCAGCTTGGTCACCAGCATACCTGCATAAGCTGGTCCCCAGCATACCAGCATCATCAACATACCAGCATAAGCTTGTCCCCAGCATACCATCATCAACAACATACTGTACCAACATAAGCTGCTCACCAGCATACCAGCTCACCAGCATACCAGCATCACCAGCATACCAGCATAAACTGGTCACCAGCATAGCATACCAGCATCACCAGCATACCAGCATTATCTTGTCACCAGCATCACCAGCTTGACTAGCTGGTTGACCAGCCTAACCAGCTAGACCTTGCAGGAGAGGAGACAGCTGAGCGTTGGTGCTGGTCAATACCCTGCAGAAAAACAACAGCATGGACCAGCCTAAATTTCAAGCTGGTCCATGCTGGTCTACGCTGGTCCATGCTGGTCTATGCTGGTCCATGCTGGTCTATGCTGGTCCATGCTGGTCTATGCTGCATGGACCAGCTTGACATTTTGGCTGGTCTATGCTGTTTTTTTCAGCACCACCCCTCAGCTGTCTCCTCTCCTGCAAAGACAATAGGCCTATAGCTGTAGCCAGGCAGAAACTTCTACAACTCTGGGAGAAAAAATAAGATATATCTCTTCTCCCATTTTATGTTAAACCCATTCTTCTCCCGTTTTCATCTGTATGATTCGCTGGCACAAGAGCTCTCAATAACATTTCATTGGATCTCCAAACTGTCCATGAAATTTCAACTATTTGATTTGCGGACACAAATGGATAGTTTGCAGATCCAATGAAAAGTTATTGAGAGCTCGTGTCAGCGAATCATATCACTGAAATCGGAAGAAGGGTGGGGACTTACCAACATAATAACATCACAAACTCGAGATCATCAGCACATGGCAAACCAACAGCAAAGAACGTCGATATAACGTTAGTTAGATTGAGTTAATCACTAATCTTCAGATATGACTTTGTCAAAGAAAGAACATAACAAGGGCTTTACATTGATGGTGAAAACTTGGGGTTAAGTTGGTTAAAATCTTCCTAGAAGTCAGAAAAACATGACGAGGGACATTTCAAAATGCAGATTGAGGGCAATTTAGCAAGTTTAATTAAAAAACAAAATCAGTGATTTGTCCATGTGGTCTATATTGAAGGGGATTAACATAACAGGCTTTTAAAATGTAATATTGGTGTACAATTCCTACTTAAAAGGGACATTAAAATGTCCTCTAGAGTCTAGACATACACAACATGGCAGCCAACACATCTCAAGGCCAAAAAAAGAACACAGGAAATGTGACAGTGTATATGAAAAATCATAGAAAAATACTTTCCATGTCAGATAATTAACTTGTTACGACAGGAACATTTCCATAATGTTCTAAGGACTAAGTGTTGTCATTTGTAACACAGCATAAATTACTTTATATAATCCATGATCTTTTTATGTCTCATATTGATGAGTGTTTTGGACATTTGTCTGAAAATAAGAAGCATATTAACCTGAAGGTTGTCTACTGACTTCCAAATCTACACGCCTGTATATTACCTTGTACAAATTGTTCAATTGCAAAAAAATAAATAGAAATGTAATGTACTTTTGAGCTGACCATCTTACCCACAGAGAACTATTCTAAGAGCTAAATTTAAGCCCAGCTAAGGTTAGGGCTTTTAGCTTCCCAATTCACTCTTCAGACTGGTGAGACAGAACGTTCATGGAAATACTAGCCAGCAGACCTCCACACGACAATCCCAGGTGTGTGGTGTGTGGGTGCATTCGTGTGTCCATCTGTGCCTATGTGTGTGTGTCCAGGGTGCCCTCATTGGGAGGATGAAGCGCACAAGGTGTCCGTCCACGCCAATGCAACACCAACATGCCCAGCACACCCTGGAACCTCAGGGGCTTCACTCGTCTGTGAATGAGGTGACACTGTTCTGTAGGAGGTGACACTGAGCCGGAGGAATTGACACCGTCATTGTGCCTGGCAACAGAGGTGCCACAGTTTTGGGCTTTCAGTCCACAGGCTGCATTGGGCTGGGTTGAGCTGAGCTGAGCAGGACTGGGATGGATTGGACTCAGCTGAGCTGGGCTGGGTTTGGATGGGCTAGACTGGCCTGGGCTGGACTGGATTGGGCTAGTCAGGCCCGGATTGAGCTGGACTGGGCTGAATTGGACTGAGCTGGGCTGGGCTGGATTGGGCTAGACTGGCCTGGGCTGGTCAGGGCTGGGCTAGATTGGGCTGGATTGGGCCTGGCTAGGCTGGCCTGGGCTGGGAAGACCTGGGCTAGGCTACATGGGCTGGGCTGGTCTAGGATGGTCTGGCTGCAGCTGGCTACAGAGTCTGCCCTGTCCTTAATTAGCAGTTAAAGGTCACTTTGCACATTTCAGTCAGGCAAGCTGTGGGTCACCCTGAGAGACCATGGTCCATGATATTAAGATAGTGCCAAGTTGGCTTGGGAACACTAAGGAGCTGCTCATTAGAACAATAGCAGTTAATATTCAAAGCCATACATGGCAATATTCAACCCATCTGACCAGTGGAAAACTCCACATCTCCTAGGGCTTATGGGGAAGAGATAATGCAGATAATGTAAAATGTCACCATGTTTTCTTCCTCCTGTTTTTTCTTTTTTTTGTGCTTGCCTGTTTCGCATGTTATTTTGGCATTAATACGTGTCACATATCAGTTTGCAAACAATGTAAAAAATCTATATATCATTGAGTGTAATAAAGCCGCAGACAAACATGGTCTCTTTATTGTTTTCTTGAGTAAGGCAGCACTAAAATGCAGGTGTTTCAGCCTAGCTCAGTGCTTTCTGTGGTGGGGCAAGCCAGCAGAAAATACGAAGCCGTGATTGGCTCTGTGTTCTGTCACTCATGGGGACATTACGTCACCGCCAAGTCTAAGGGTAGAGCTAGAAAATTAGAGCATTTTGGGTGCTGCCATAGAGTTATATTAGAAGTGCCCATCCAAGAAGGCTCAAGGTCATTGGCTACATATAAAATTACGTGATATCACGTTATATGTACAGTAGCTTTGATTGAACTGATCATGTCAACATTATACTTTCAAAATCTTAGCTAGCAGTCATCATCATGAATCAAGTTGACAGTCTACTGGCAAATCCTTTTTAATCCTTGTCATATGAAGATAAAACGTATCGGTGCTCATCGGCCATTGGACATAAACATTACACAACAAGTTGTAAATCGCAAATTCAACAAATTCAAAGCAATCACTAGCCTGCTATTCAGTGGAGTGGCTGTGTGGTCCCAAATCTGGGATTAAGGAGCTCTTTTACAAGTTTAAAATTATAAACATTCAACTTTGATTTGTGCCGCGGTTAAAACAACTGTTAACTCGGGAACTGCGAAAACCTGACTTCAGTGAGTTTAAGACAACTGGGAAGTCGGGAATAAATGAGCTCCGACTGGGAAAATACGTTTTGAACGGTCATCCAACTCGGAATTGTACATCCGGCCTCTTTCTAGAGCTACGGCCTGAAGATAAACAACGTCATCATGATTCAACCTTGTTTTTTCCCGTGTTCCCAGCTGTTTTGAAAGCACCATAAATCTAGAGAATGCCAGACATTGATGACAAAATTTGCCCACGAAGGACTGCCATGCCACCTTCCTATTCAAGTGATTACAGCACGACAAGGTGAGTCCAAAAAAGTATGGTATGCTGCTGCATAAAGGATGTAATATGCCAGGGAGATATGTATACCGTAGCTAAGAAAGTAATACTAAGTGTAAACTTCTGTTCAAAAGTTTGGGGTCACTTAGAAATGTCCTTGTTTTTGAAAGAAAAACATTTTTTTTGGTCCATGAAAATAACATCAAATTGATCAGAAATACAGTATAGACATTGTTAATGTTGTAAATGACCATTGTAGCTGGAAACGGAAGATTTTTTATGGAATATCTACATAGGGGTGCAGAAGCCCATTATCAGCAACCATCACTTCTGTATTCCAATGGCACGTTCTGTTAGCCAATCAAAGTTTTTCATTTAAAAGGCTAATTGATCATTAGAAAACCCTTTTGCAATTATGTTAGCACAGCTGAAAACTGCTGTTCTGATTAAACAAGCAATAAACTGGCCTTCTTTAGGCTAGTTGAGTATCTGGAGCATCGGCATTTGTGGGTTCAATTACAAACTCAAAATGGCCAGAAACAGAGAAATTTCTTCTGAAACTCGTCAGTCTATTCTTGTTCTGAGAAATGAAAGCAATTCCATGTGAGAAATTGCCAAGAAACTGAAGATCTCATACAAGGCTGTGTACTACTCCCTTCACAGGACAGCGCAAACTGGCTCTAACCAGAATAGAAAGAGGAGTGGGAGGCCCCGGTTCACAACTGAGCAAGAGGACTAGTCATTAGAGTGTCTAGTTTGAGAAACAGATGCCTCACAAGTCCTCAACTGACAGCTTCATTAAATAGTACCCACAAAACACCTGTCTCAACGTCAACAGTGAAGAGGCGACTCCGGGATGCTGGCCAAATTGATATTGCATTGGCTAAAATGATTGCCACGGATTTCCAGCCATTTTCGATCGTGGAGGACAGAGGTTTTAGAAATTATAGCAATAGTCTAAATCCAATGTACACAATTCCAAGCAGCAAAACCCTTTCAAAATCACTTATTCCACAACTGTACAAGAGCACACAGGGTTCAGTGCAGGAAAGAGTCCAAAAAGCTACTGCAGTTTGCCTTACCACTGACTGCTGGACATCAAGGGTAACCATTTCTTACATATCGGTTACATGTCACTTCATTGAAGATTTTTCGATGTCTAGCTGTCTTCTGGAATGCTTTGAGTTCAGCAACAGACACACCTCAGAGAACTTGGCAGAGGAACTGTTGAGAGTGGCCAGAGAATGGCAAGTAGATGGAAAAGTGGTCTGTTGTGCAATGCAGCCATGAACATTTTTAAATGGACCCATCATCCATGTCTTGCCCACACAATCAACCTGATTGTAAGAGTTGCTCTGAAGGTGATGAAGCCCACTGTGGACAAAGTGAAAGCAGCTGTGGAATTTACAAAATAGCCTAATTTACAAAATAGCCTCCAACACTCTACTCAGCAAATTGGATACAGTGCCATCCGTTTTGTCACCAAAGCCCCATATACTACCCACCACTGCGACCTTTATGCTCTCGTTGGCTGATCCTCGCTACATATTCGTCGCCAAACCCACTGGCTCCAGGTCATCTATAAGTCTTTGCTAGGTATAGCTCCGCCTTATCTCAGCTCACTGGTCACCATAGCAACACCCACCGGTAGCACGCGCTCCAGCAGGTATATTTCACTGGTCATCCCCAAAGCCAACACCTCCTTTGGCCGCCTTTCCTTCCAGTTCTCTGCTGCCAATGACTGGAACGAATTTCAAAAATCACTGAAGTTGGAGACTTATATCTCCCTCACTAACTTTAAGCGTCAGCTGTCACAGCAGCTTACAGATCGCTGCAGCTGTACACAGCCCATCTGTAAATAGCCCATCCAACCAAGGTGGTGTGCAGAGTCCTGGAACCCTTTGAGCAGGTCACTGTGGAAATCAGTGGAGAGAGGTACAGTAAGCAGTTATTACTACATCATTATTTAATCCAGTATTATATATGTATATGAGCAGTAGATGAGAATGTAGTATCAGTAAACAAAACATGAACCTGAACTAATAAGTTACTGTTCTCTCTTTTCAACTATGTGAGACTCAAAAAAGATACTCCTGTGTAAGGGTCTGCAGCGAATCACAGCCAGCCGCCAGAGAGAAGCAAATGTAACCACAGGACATGTGATAAAGTTGATGGACACCCTATGTTCATCAATGGACAGAAAGTTCCACAGAATGGAATATATTCACGTGCTATCAGAAACCGCTGCACTTGACCCCAGGTTTAAGAAGTTAGCCTTCAGTGATGCCAGAGCGATTGATGAGGCTCTTCAAAGAATAACCTCAGCAGCAGGGAGGGACAGCCCCAGCAGTCAGCTGGCTCAGTCACCAGGGCAACAGGAAGAAGAGGGATCAGATGGAGCAGAAGCACCAGCAGTAGTGTCACAAACGTCTGCTGTTTGGATGCTGTTTGACAAGAGAGCAACTGGGGATGCAGCACGAAGGAATCCCTCAGCAGATGCCATAATGGAGGTCCGATCCTATTTGGAGGAGCCCCTCCTCCAAACATCTGCAGATCCTCTGAGCTGGTGGAAGAACAAGGCCTCTGTCTACCCACGGCTTACTAAAGTCATGACAGGGAGACTCTGCATAGTGACCACATCCGTTCCCTCTGAGAGGGTCTTCTCAAAAATGGGACAAATAATTACTGAGAGAAGAAACCGCATCAGCCCCTCGAAAGTGAGGCAGCTTGCATTTCTGAATGCAAATCTCTCATAAAAGCAAAATATGGTAAGCATTGCTGTGTGCTGCTGGTTATAACCTTTTTTTCTGAAAGTGAATGTAGTGAGAGGGGATCAACCTCTGGCAGCCACGCTGGATTAGTCTACAACACCACACTTAGTAAATCCTTTAAAATGTCACATCCATTTCCACCCTTCACCTTCTTTCTCTCTGTCCCCCTCTCTCTTCTTTCCCCTGTCTCTTCTCTCCCCTCTCTTTGATCCCTCTCTCCCTTTCTCTTTCTCTCTCAATCTGCACCCTTTCTTCCTTCCCCTCTCTCCCCTTCCCCTCTCTCTGTCTCCCTTCAGAACTAGCTATCGCTGACTCTCAGGGAGATATCAGAAATGAAGTCATGGAGAATACCATGACGTGACCTGGCCTAGCCCGGCATAGAATCCCTGGGCACCGCGTCACAGTCCAAGCGGGAGGGGATCAGAGCTGCAAAATCAATTTCCTCCACTGCCTGACTAACTAGTGTCGAACTCCCCCGAACCAAAATGAATTAAATTCCGCCAGTCATGACCCCTCAATTAAAAAAAGATTGAGAAAAGTAAAAAAAGTGTATTGCTCTGTGAATTTTTTTCTCCATCCATTTCAAAAAGAGATTAGCCACGGAAATGACTTTTCTCTGAGGAATAATAGAAATGTATTAAAAATCGCAACAAAAAAAGAAGCTGACCATTTCCCCTTTGCCCTGCTCTCAGTCTGGCAACTGCCTGCTCTTGACAGATAGGTACAATGGATGTAGTTGCTGCTGTGATCCACCATCCTGTGCAATGAATTAACCACAACACTCCATGTAAAGGTGGTGCTCCAAACTTACTGTTACTTACTGTTATTATTCAATTGTTCTAACATATGTAGATGTAACATGGGACAAAGTATTTAACAACAATATTACACAATGATAAAATTCTAAACTCTTTATTTCCAAGGATGAAAAATATCAATTTCAGAAGACGGAGAGTAGGAAAATCAGATCGTGCCCCTAGTTTCCTCTGGGGAAGACAGTAGTAATATAGAAAAGCCGAGCAGAGAGAGAAAAGTTCAAATGAAAGGGTGTCAGTGGCCTGTGATTCCTCCATCTCCTCAGCATGTCCCAGACTACTCTGTGACCCCTGACCCCTCCCCAGATTACCAACCGAGAGAAAGCCCAGTGAGAGGTAATGAGAGAGTACAGACGCTAGCCTCTGAGCTATTATACTGTCACACAACTCACTGGCAGATGGAGAGAAGGAAAATAAGGTTGAAATGAAGGTGAGGGGAGTGAAAAGTGAGGGGGTTGTAAAGAGGACAGGAGGAAAGAGGGGGAGATGAGATAGAGGCAGGTGGGAACGGGTAGAGGGAGAGAAAGGAGGAATAATTTTGAAAATCTGTACTGATTACTGTTAGGGATGGACATTTGAAGTGATTTTACTTTTGGAATAATATCCCGAATAGTCAAAAAATTGAAAGAGGCGTATAAAAAAAAAAAAAATGCTCTACTCTCTTGGCCAATCAGAATGATGCAAAATTGCACAAAAGCAGACAGTGCGCAGTTGTTTTAAAGGTGATTTTCCAGTAACTTTTGACTGACAGTAAACTAGGCTAACAGCAACAGTGAAAGAGAACTGAATACATTTTTTTTTCAAGTTTTCTGGTGAGTGTTTTGCATTGATCTGTGTCAGGTCTTGTGGACACACCGTTGGTGTGCTCGTGTAGGCTGATCACTATTTAATGTGGGAAATTAGCATTCTTTAATCAGTGCTGACCTGAGGGCTGAATGCGCTATGGTAGTAAAATTCGACCTGAAACCTATAAGAGAGAACATGAGCTTGAAGATAAAACAATCACTTTGTGCTCAGTCAGAACTGTAGGCTACATTTACAGTGTACAACTGAAGGCTACATTTACAGTGTACAACTGAAGGCTACATTTACAGTGTACAACTGGAGGCTACATTTACAGTGGCACAACTGTAGGCTACATTTACAGTTTACAACTGTAGGCTACATTTACAGTGTACAACTGAAGGCTACATTTACAGTGTACAACTGAAGGCTACATTTACAGTGACAACTGTAGGCTACATTTACAGTGTACAATGTACTCAACTGAAGGCTACATTTACAGTGTACAACTGTAGGCTACATTTACAGTGTACAACTGTAGGCTACATTTACAGTTTACAACTGTAAACAATGTCAAAGCCATGTGATGTCTTTAGCAGTAGGGCAAGGCACCATAGGCTACATAAACACTACACTCTAAAGTTTGTTGTTTTAGTAAATTAAGCATTTCAAATGTCATGGTGTATCTTTGTGTGGAACAAAGTAACATGGACAATTAAATGTTGACAAAGATTTTCTATTGAATCTAAAAAAGATACAAAAAATTAATAGTGTTTGAATACTAAGTCCGTTCGGATATACAAATACTACTAGATTGCATTGATCAAATCGAAAGGCATTAAAGACAGTCTTAGTACGTTCAGAGACAATTCTAAAGGTGATTTTGATAAAACCATTAAGCTTACAGATGATTTGATGGTCAACAAAGAAATCTACAAATCGGATATTAACTACCAGTTCCCGAAACAGAAAACTGCTAGGAAGTTTTGGGGAATCGCATGTCACATCTACAGTGGGAAAAAGCAGCCCCCGTTAGGAGCAACTCGGATTTACAGACGTTATGGAAAGAGATATGGGACAGACAACTTATGGAACTCAACAGTCGTTTTCAGAACGATTCCTACAGGATAATGAAGGCCGCAGCTGCCTGTCCTGATCCGACTCATTTGGTCAAATGACAGCAATACAACCACCCAGCATCAATTATGGCATTTCTGTGGAGGACGCACAACCAATTTTTGTTGTTGTAAATCAGTTTAAACAAAAGGTACAAGAGGGCCGGTCCAATCCATCACTCATCGAGGTGCTTGACACCTGTCCCAAATACATTTTATGAGAACATGAACAGGCTTCTTCGAGCCATCACCACTCTGCCTATCACCAGCTGCACCGTAAAACGTCTATTTTCTACTGTCAATCATTCAGGCCCACAGGCCGCCTGAACAATTTCCACTGGTCTCCTTTGAAAGAGAACTGACCGAGTCATTGGATTATGATGATATTCATTTCAATGTTCAACACCGTTGTCTTGTGCTGTGAGTCTGACAACAATGGTAGGTCTATGTTATTGTTTTTTCCTTTTTCCTTCCCCGAACTGTATATTCTACTGCTTTACTGTAGTGCACATTGATTGTAGCCTACTGTTATTATTTACATTACATTTATTTGGTATAAGAGCATGTAGGCCTAATCTAATGCAAATACATCTGATTGGCTTCCATATTGCTGTGCGGTCTTTGGAAGAGTAAACTCCAAATGTGCTATTCTGTTCACTTTAAATAAATAAAACATTCACCCCATAATGTTTTTTAAGACCTGCCTAAGAGAAATGATCAAAAACATGTTGTCATGGTGTATTAAATGGATTTGTTACAGATTTAATAAGCATTGAGGCAATTACGTCACTGTGCTATGGATATGCACCATGCCCCTGCCTATTTAATTTGTTAATTTAGCAAACAAACCAGTTTATAATCCAGTGCCTTAATCACAGTCAACACACCAATTACTGAACAAAAATATAAATGCAACATGCAACAATTCCAATGATGTTACTGAGTTAAAGATCATATAAGGAAATCAAACAATTTAAATAAATTCATTAGGCCCTAATCTATGGATTTCACATGACTGGGCAGGGGGGCAGCGATGGGTGGGCCTGGGAGGGCATAGGCCCATCCACTTGGGAGCCAGGCCCAGCCAATCAGAATTAGTTTTTCCCCACAAAAGGGCTATATTACAGACAGAAATACTCTGTTTTATCAGCTGTCTGGGTGGCTGGTCTCAGATGATCCCGCAGGTGAAAAAGTCGGATATGGAGGTCCTTGGCTGGAATGGTTACACGTGGTCTGCGGTTGTGAGGCCAGTTGGATGTACTGCCAAATTCTCTAAAACTATATTGGAGGCAGCTTATGGTAGAAAAATTAACATACAATTATTTGTCAACAGCTCTGGTGGACAGTCCTGCAGTCAGCATACTAATTGTACGCTCCCTCAAAACATGAGACATCTGTGGCATTGTGTTGTGTGGCAAAAAAAATCACATTTTAGAGAGGCCTTTTATTGTCCCCAGCACAAGGTGCACCTGTGTAATGATCATGCTGTTTTATCAACTTCTTGATATGCCACACCTAGCAGGAAACATATACTATTCTTATTTACAATAAAAGTGACTCCAAAATGACACAATACATTATTTAGCATACATTTTTACTGGGAACAAAATAATTTGAAACACAAACAAAACAAACAGCAAATGAATCCAACAAAGGTGTAGAGTCACAAGCTTGATGTAGTCATTGCGTGCTATAAATATGGGACCAAATACTGAACTTTTAAATATTTTAATACACCTATAAGTGAATTTGCCCCCAAATGTTTGGCCTTCTGAAATGGGGAGACTATGTACAAAAAGTGCTGTAATTTCTGAACGGTTCACCCGATATGGATGAAAATACCCTCAAATTAAAGCTGACAGTCTGCCCTTTAACCTCACAGTAATTGTATCATTTAAAATCCAAAGTGCTGGAGTACAGAACCAAAATATATCGCTGTCCCAATACTTTGGGCTTACTGTATATCATGTGAAAATATATTCTTTATAAAACTGCTTATGAAAATAAAATTTTAAGTTACCTTTCATTCTTCTCCATCTATTTTACATTGTTATGAATGTAGAACAGATGAAAGGAGTTGTGTTTTTCCACAATAGGCCTATTTCTGTTCGGCCGAGCACCTTCTGAGCAGCAAGGTGGTGTGTGAGGGGTCCGAAGTATCAAACCTCACAAAATACGACCAATCAAGCACAGTGAGTATCCACTTATTTCTGTAAGATAGTTCTCTTCTGAATTGTGCATCCGTGAAAGTAGCCTCTCACTAAATAGCGACTCTTTTTCACTGGTTCTGGTGAGGGTTTGATTCCCACATTGACCATATAATATTAAATATACAGTTGAAGTCGGAAGTTTTCAAACACCTTAGACAAATACATTTAAACTCAGTTTTGAACAATTCCTGACATTTAATCCTAATAAAAATTCCCTGTTTTAGGTCAGTTAGGATCACCACTTTATTTTAAGAATGTGAATTGTCAGAATAATAGTAGGCTTTTTCTTTGCTGAGCGGCCTTTCAGGTTATGTAAATATAGGACTCGTTTTACTGTGGATATAGATACTTTTGTACCTGTTTCCTCCAGCATCTTCACAAGGGCCTTTGCTGTTGTTCTGGGATTGATTTGCTCTTTTCGCACCAAAGCATGTTAATCTCTAGGAGACAGAACGCGTCTCCTTCCTGAGCAGGATGACGACTGCATGGTCCCATGGTGTTTATACTTGCATACTGTTTTTGGTACAGATGAATGTGGTACCTTCAGGCGTTTGGAAATTGTTCCTAAGGATGAACCAGACTTGTGGAGGTCTACAATTTTTTTGCTGAGGTCTTGGCTGATTTCTTTTGATTTTTCCATGATGTCAAGCAAAGAGGCACTGAGTTTGAAGGTAGGCCTTGAAATACATCCACAGGTACACCTCCAATTGACTCAAATTATGTCAATTAGCCTATCAAAAGCTTCTAAAGGCATGACATAATTTTCTGGAATTTTCCAAGCCATTTAAAGGCACAGTCAACTTCGTGTATGTACATTTCTGACCCACTGGAATTGTGATACAGTGAATTGTAAGTGAAATAATCTGTCTGTAAACAATTGTTGGGAAAATTACTTGTGTCATGCACAAAGTAGATGTCCTAACCGACTTTGCCAACACTATAGTTTGTTAACAAGAAATGTGTGGAGTGGTTGAAAAACGATTTTTAATGACTCCATCCTAAGTGTGTCATGTTTTGTCTTTGATCATCATGTCTTGTCCCTGTGCTTCCCTCTGCTGGTCTTATTAGGTTCTTTCCCTCTTTCTATCCCTCTCTCTCCTCCTCCCTCTCCCGCTCTCTCTCTCTATCGTTCCGTTCCTGCTCCCAGCTGTTTCTCATTCTCCTAACGACCTCATTTACTCTTTCACACCTGTCCCCTATTTTGCCCTCTGATTAGAGTCCCTATTTCTCCCTCTGTTTTCCGCTTCTGTCCTTGTCGGATTCTTGTTTGATGTTTGCTGTTCTGTGTCCTTGTTCCGCCCTGTCGTGTTTTTGCCTTCTTCAGATGCTGCGTGTGAGCAGGTGTCTCTGTCAGCTACGGCCTGTGCCTTCCTGAAGCGACCTGCAGTCTGTGGTCGCGTCTCCAGTCGTTCCTCTCTACTGACGAGAGGATTTCAGTTTCCTGTTTTGGATTTTCCTTGAATAATATCCAGGAGAATTATTGTTTGTTTTAGACTGGAATAAAGACTCTGTTTCTATTACGTCGCTTTTGGGTCCTCATTCACCAGCATAACAAAGTGTATGTAAACTTCCGACTTCAACTGTACGTTGTAAACTTTCATTCATAGGCTAGATTGTAGGAACCTCATGATGGGTATAGGGACAATTTCAGTGTCGTGTAGTAGCCTAAACCTATCGATGTTACATTGAGCTGGGTGAATGGAATAGGAATGACAGTCATCCAATATGCTGTAATACAAACAAGGCCATGCTCATGAAAAAATAATCGTCCTCCCTCATCTTAAAAGGCACTGACCACCACTGTATTAGGCCTATAGTATAATGCTAAAATAATGTATCATAAATAATGTAGCATATTAAATTTATTAACAAGGAAAGTTTGAAGGGGGAGAGAGAGCGTTATAGTAGCCTATTAGTAGAGACGTTTCTTAGGTCATTATTATCCCAGCATGTGCCTTTGTAACGGATGTGAAATGGCTAGCTAGTTAGCGGGTACGCGCTAATAGCGTTTCAATCGGTTACGTCACTTGCTCTGAGACTTGAAGTAGGGTTTCCCCTTGCTCTGCAAGGGCCGCGGCCTTTGTGGCACGATGCTTCGTGGGCGACCGTTGTTGATGTGTGCAGAAGGTTCCTGGTTCGCGCCCGTGTCGGGGCGAGGGGACGGTCTAAAGTTATACTGTTACACCTTGTTGTCATTGTAATATGAGACTTGAGCTCAGAGTAAGTCTCAACCCAAGAGACTTGAACAAGGCTATCAAACGCCCCCATTATCCTTTACCGACGCTAGATGGCATCACACACAAGCTAGCGGGAGCACACTACTTCAGTGTCATGGACGCTAGATCAGGCTACTGGGCTATCAAGCTCACAGAAGAGTCATCTAAGCTCACAACATTCAACACACCGCTTGGACGCTACAGGTTCCGTAGCCTGCCTTTTGGGATTATCTCAGCCCAAGACGAGTTTCAGCGAAAGATCGACGAAGTGTACGAAGGCCTCGACGGAGTTGTGGCAATTGTGGACGACATCCTTGTCCTATGGTCGAACCAAAGAGGAGCACGACCGAAACCTCCGCGCGATGCTGCAAAGGTACCGCGAGAGAGGAGTCCGGCTCAACCCAGAGAAGAGCACAGTCGGCGCTACAGAGGTCAGCTACTTCGGACATCTTCTCACAGCGACTGGAATCAAGCCAGATCCACAGAAGATCTCAGCCATTAAAGAAATGGAGCCACCAAAGAACCGTGCAGAGCTGGAAACAGTGCTTGGCATGGTCAACTACTTAGCCAAGTTCGCACCCAGCCTCTCCAATGCTAATGCACCCCTGCGTCAACTGCTAAAGCAGTCCAGTGAGTTTCTCTGGGACAAGCAACACGACATTGCTTTCCAGAATGTGAAAGACTTGATCACGAGAGAACCAGGACCAATCCTTGCCTACTACGACCCCGACAAAGAGCTCAGACTCCAAGTGGACGCGTCGAAGTATGGACTAGGTGCAGTGCTACTGCAAGAAGGAAAGCCCATCGGCTACGCTTCCAAATCTNAAGAAATGGAGCCACCAAAGAACCGTGCAGAGCTGGAAACAGTGCTTGGCATGGTCAACTACTTAGCCAAGTTCGCACCCAGCCTCTCCAATGCTAATGCACCCCTGCGTCAACTGCTAAAGCAGTCCAGTGAGTTTCTCTGGGACAAGCAACACGACATTGCTTTCCAGAATGTGAAAGACTTGATCACGAGAGAACCAGGACCAATCCTTGCCTACTACGACCCCGACAAAGAGCTCAGACTCCAAGTGGACGCGTCGAAGTATGGACTAGGTGCAGTGCTACTGCAAGAAGGAAAGCCCATCGGCTACGCTTCCAAATCTCTCACAGACTGAGAAATCAACTACGCTCAAAACGAAAAGCCATTCTGTTCGGATGTAAACGTTTCCATCAGTACATATATGGACGACAAGTCATTGTGGAATCCGACCACAAGCCCCTTGAGTCAATTACGAGGAAACCACTAGCCGCAGCACCAACCAGCAGCTACAACCTGAGGTCGTCAGCTACAAGGAAATGCAGGAAAAACGTGCACAGAGACAACAACAACAAAAGCGATACTACGACAGGTCAGCTAGACCACTGCCACCACTGATCGACGGAGAGTCAGTTAGAATCCAGGAGCATGGCCTCTGGAAGCCAGCAGTCGTCATCCAGCCAGCTGACACTGAACGTACATATCACGTTCTCACCGCAGAAGGAGCGGTGTACCGCGGCAATCGTCGTCACCTACTGAACACAAAAGAACAACACACTGATGAGATGAACTGTTCCCCTGAAAGAGAACGTGATGGACTAAACACACACACAGCACAACATACACCATACTTACCTGCAACACCACAAGAACTGTTGACTGACACAGAAGCATGCTCAGCATCATATCGCACAAGGTCAGGAAGAGAGGTCAAGCCCAGAGCTGTCCTAGACCTGTGAAATGTCAAAGGGTGTAGGCGGATCGCTGCCCTAAAAGAGTTCCAGACTGTAAACTTGTTATTGAAAGTTCACTTGAAATGCTTWGMTATTGTATTTGTTTGAYATGTTAAGATGTTATTTCTACAGTGAAAGCTGAGTTGCTGAGAATCCCTTGTTTGAAAAGTAACAGTATGTTGGATTATTGTTTCAGAGTCTATGTTGATTCAGTTGGTATAGTATGCAATATAAATGGTTACTTACCTTGAGTTCAAACTACAGAGCATGTATTCAAATGAAACGCTTAGAATATGTAAACATTTTTCTTTTGTTTTAAAAGAAGGGGGATGTAATATTCATATGTGTAAACATACTGAATTGTAATTGGATGCATTTTACCGCCATATCATACTGTGCTATGATTGGTTAAGACGACCCAAATGGTTAGGTCATGGTCAGTTTGATCCTGGTTGGCGATACGTGAACATGCCAGTTATAGCTAGCTAATAAAGAGCTACGTTAAGAAATATCCTGTAGTACTGCATTTTATTATTTTGTACAAAGTGTGCAAAACAAGACGTATGATGTATACTCCCTCTCCGGCCTCTAAATCATCAGGCTGCTGATTATCCCGCACACCTGTCACCATCGTCTCGCACACCTGCGCTTCATGACACTCACCTGGACTCCATCACCTCCTTGATTATCTTCCCTAATATCTGTCACTCCCCTTGGTTCTTTCCTCAATGACTCTGTTTTCATGTCAGGGCGTTGTTTGTGTTTCATGTTCATTGTTTCTCATATTTATTAAAACACTCACTCCCTGAACTTGCTTCCCAACAAATTGAGGCCACCATTAGTCAGGGTTATAACCTATTCAGCCTGCTACTTCCACCGAATACCCCACAGCATGTGAACCTCTGTGGAGGACTTGAACTACAGGGACAAAGTCAACCAGGACCATTGATACACTCTACAAGTGGCACTGGGCAGTTCAAGGTTGTAAATGCCAGCCCAGACTGTCACGATGAAGACAATTTTATGGAGTGGACTGAAGGGCCCAAGATCCTGCAAAGTACAATCTGCTATGTATTCAGCTGTTCAATGCCCATAGATTTTTAAAAAGATTTTAGGCTACAGATGTAGGATCCTAATTTCAGCCTGTTTGTTACAGCAGGAAATATTCCTGCAGCAACAGGAAATGTGACTTTTTATGTGGATTGTGATTAATTGACATTTTTATAGGGGTTGATATGTAAGGGAAAATCATGTCTGAAATGTCAAAGTGGAAAGTACAAACTTCAGAAGCCTTTTTAAACCTCAAATGCACTAAAAGCTTTACATTTCCTGCATTGCAGGAAAGCTCTTCTGCAACAGGGTGATTACATGTAAGATCTTACATCTGTAAGGCTTACATCTAAACAAATGAAAGAGTGTCCCTTTAACATCCCGCAATCTGTAATTCGACTATGTGGAGGAACATGAGGAAGGATCTGTGATTCAGGCCATTGTCACTGTCCAGAATGGATTCCCCCACTACAGAATCCACGACCGAGTCTAAATAGTTGTGATAAAATGCTGGGTTCGGTGTCTGAGTCAGGCGCAGGACACAGGTTTGAGAAAAACACAAAAGTCTTTACTCAAAATATTATACAAAACCGGAATATCTCCAACAAGGAAACATAACGTGAAGAGAGAACCCTCCAACACACACGGTAACACAAAACAATCACGGACAAAACAGAAAGGTAGACGAGAGGGTAAAATAAGGAACATAATAAGGGAATAGAAATCAGGTGTGCGTAATCAAGACAAAACAAAAGGAAAAAGGAAACATGGATCGGTGATGACTAGAAAGCCGGTGACGTCGACCGCCGAACGCCGCCCGAACAAGGAGAGGAGCCGACTTCAGCCGAAGTCGTGACAATAGTCAACCAAATATCTATCAGGACTATCTGCATTGACCCTTTTGCTCTAACTCATCACATACGCTGCTGCTACTTTTTATGATCTATTCTGTAGCCTAGTCACATTACCCCTACCTATATGTAGATATCTACCTAAATCACCTCGCACCCCTGCACATCGACTTCGTACTGGTAACACGTGTTTATGGCTATTAGTAATTCCCTGGACATACTTCATTTGTGTAAATCCAAACTATTTATTCAAAATGTTTCACTAAAACATAGGAAGTGAATCTACTAAGTGTCTTCTTGTTGCTTTCATTTTTTAAAAGTAGATTCAACACTTAATGTTTTACAGTGTAGCTTGTATGTCTCCATAATCTATGGAGAACGAGGCAGGCAACATCCTGGGAATTTGAAAGCCTCAAACATTCCAATAGTTTTTCTGTTTAGTGAACCGTAATGCACCTCAGTATCCCCCTCCATCCGTGAGTGAGGGGGGAAGCATGCACAGTATCATATTAAAATATAAATACATACAGTATAATACATTTGATCATGTCAATTAGAAAGAAGTAGTTATAATACATATGATAATATAGAGCCAAGTCATACTTACTCATTGTGTATGTATTCCTAATGCTATTATTTATTTGATCTATTATTTTTCTCTCTGCATTGTTGGGAAGGGCCCGTAAGTAAGCATTTCACTGTTAGTCTAAACCTGTTGTTTACCAAGCCTGTAACAAATACAATTTGATTTAATTTGACCAAGAGAGAAAAAGTGGAACAGGACGACATTTCAGAAGAAATCCATCCTCCCTCACTACCAATCATTTTTTTTTCTAGAAACTAAATCCATCTATGTTTGCATACAACTACATTTGCGTAAGATATAAACCTTGCACAGCTTTGCCACCATCTTGTACTGCACCGTAGCTACTATACATCTTAGAGAAAACAATTTGCTGCGTGGAGGGAACGGCATAATTCATCTCTTTGATCATGCTATTAGAGGTTCACCTGAATAATATATACACAGCAATTACCAGCCACAATGCAATGACAAACAAATTAGCTTGCTGATTAGTCAGGTGGCTAACTGAGTTGTGTTTTGGTGACGTAGTTATAATTTACAATTTAAAATGAGCTCAAATGTATAGCTTACCCAGAGTATAGCTCTAGGTAAGCTTTTTTTAAATGTATATATATATTACTGTTTTTCAGGACTTCCAAAAAGCCAACATGTGAAGATTCCACACAAACATGTATGTGGTTATAAAAGGATGGGGCCAGTGGTTGGGTTTCTCCTACAGTGGTTCTGTGTTTGGGATCTGGGCCTGGAAGGCAGGCAGGCAGGCGCTGCTGCTGTGTGAATGTGTAATCCCCTCCTCGACCTTACAGCATCTCTTCTTGTTTGAACAGCCCTGCCTCCCAGCCACTGGTAAATGTTTCCATTAGCATTTTGGCATTTCAACAGTTTGTGCCTTTGTGTTCCCGTGTGCGTCACGATGTGTGCATACTGTTGCATCATGTGCATTAGTGTTGCAGTGATTGTGTGGTATTTTGTCACTATTCATTAACCCAAAATCACAGGAATAATCACCAATAATTCAGAACAGAACAGTGAGAAGCCACACTCTGCACTTGGTTTCAGAACTACTATGTACTTGGTTTCAGAACGACTACACTCACTAGAAATTCTCCTCATGAAGCCAGCCTTTCTGAGGGTCCAAAGATCACTTTTCGCTGATCTTATTACAGACACTGGCATTTCATTACCTCAGGAGCCATCATAAAGGATCATTATCTCCCTATCTGATGGAGTCTACCGCATCTACAGTCTCCCAGACCAGCTGTAAATTATAATCCAATTCTGAAACCTAGTGAGAGAGATAGAACGTCAGGGGGGGGMGGGGGGGGGGGGGYYGGGGAAYGCTTTGACTATATACAAACTCAGGCAGCATGGCCTTGCTATTGAGAGATGGCAGACTAGGCTTTCAAGAGAAGACAGGCTATGTGCACACTGCCCACAAAATTAGGAGGAAACTGAGCTGCACTTCCTAACCTCCTGCCAAATGTATGACCATATTACAGACACATATTTCTCTCAGATTACATAGATCCACAAACAAATTGAAAACAAATTCCATTTTGATAGACTCCCATATCTATTGGGTGAAATAGCATTGTGCCATCACAGCAGCAAGATTTGTGACCTGTTGCCACAGGAAAAGTGCAACCAGTGAAGAACAAACACCAATGTAAATACCACCCATATTTATATTTATTTTCCCTTTTCTACTTTAACTATTTGCACATTGTTATAACACTGTACACAGCCATAATATAAAAGTTGTAATGTCTCTATTCCTTTGAAACTTTTGTGAGTGTAACGTTCACTGTAAATATGTTGGGTCCTGAATATTTGTGTGACGTCAATTCATATTTAATCACATAATCAGTATATCTGTAACGGCTGTCAATGTCGTTCTCCTCCTCAGACGAGGAGGAGCATGGATCGGACCAAGATGCGGAGTAGGAGGTATTCATGATTTTAATGGCAAACCAACAAACACTACAAATAAACAAAACAACAAACGTGACTAACCTGCAACAGTCCTGTGTGGCCCAAACGCTAACACAGGAAACAAACACCCACAAAACACCAGTGAAACCCTGGCTGCCTTAGTATGACTCTCAATCAGAGACAAACGATACACACCTGTCTCTAATTGAGAATCATACCAGGCCGAACACAAAACCCAACATAGAAATAGAAAACATAGACTGCCCACCCAACACTCACGCCCTGACCAATAAAGACATACAAAACAAGAGAAAACAGGTCAGGAACGTGACAATATCCCATTTTTTTTCTATGGCTATTAGTAATTCCCTGGACATACTTCATTTGTGTAAATCCAAACTATTTATTCAAAATGTTTCACTCTAAAACATAGGAAGTGAATCTACTAATAATATTAAGTGTCTTCTTGTTGCTTTCATTTTTTAAAAAGTAGATTCAACACTTAATGTTTTACAGTGTAGCTTGTATGTCTCCATAATCTACGGAGAACGAGGCAGGCAACATCCTGGGAATTTGAAAGCCTCAAACATTCCAATAGTTTTTCTGCTTCGTGAACCGTAATGCACCTCAGTATCCCCCTCCATCTGTGAGTGAGGGGGGAAGCATGTACAGTATCATATGAAAATATAAATACATACAGTATAATACATTTGATCATGTCAATTAGAATGAAGTAGTTATAACACATATGATAATAAATACACTCTATATACAAAAGTATGTGGACACCCTTTCAAATTGAGTGGATTCGTCTATTTCAGCCACACCCGTTGCTGACAGGTGAATCACGTTTCATCATCTGGCAGTCCGACGGACAAATCTGAGTTTGGGGGATGCCAGAAGAACGCTGTGCACAGTGCCAACTGTAAAGTTTGGTGGAGGAGGAATAATGGTTTGGGGCTGTTTTCCATGGTTCAGGCTAGGCCCCATAGTTCCAGTGAAGGGAAATCTTAACGCTACAGCATACAATGACATTCTAGACGATTATGTGCTTCCAACTTTGAGGCAACAGTTTGGGGAAGGCCCTTTCCTGTTTCAGCATGACAATGCCCCAGTGCATGAGGCGAGGTCCATACAGAAATGGTTTGTCGAGATCTGTGTGGAAGAACGTAACTGGCAGCTCAGAGCCTTGACCTCAACCCCTGTCGAACACCTTTGGGATGAATTGGAACGCCAGCATTAATACCCAACCTCACTAATGCTCTTGTGGCTGACTGGAAACAAGTCCCCGCAGCAATGTCCCGACATCTAGTGGAACGCCTTCCCAGGAGAGTGGAGGCTGTCATAGCAGCAAAGGGGGGGACCACCTCCATATTAATGCCCATGATTCTGGAATGAGATGTTGGACCAGCAGGTGTCCACATACTTTTGGTCACATAGTATATGATAAGAGTAAATAATACAGGAGTGGAGAAATACATTAGTGTTCTGTTTTATTAATAAAAAAATAAATATATTTTGTCATTAAAGAAGACCGTCAAAGAGTGTTCAGGACCACCAATGAATGTTTAGTCACAGGGCTCTATAGAAGCATGTGTGCTGCTGCCTCTGTGAGTGGGTGTGTGACCCCTGGCCCTCTTTGTGTGTGTGGGAAGCTGGTGAACAGAGGAGAATACCGTAGTAATTAACTAGATTACATAGAACCCTGCTATAATTACACAGAACCCTGTCAAGATTATTAGATCAGTTTGATTATCTGGTGAACAATAACCCTACTTTTGTGATTTTTGAGCACATAACACAATACAGGCCAGAGATTGTTTTTATATCACTGTAGCCTAACAATTACACACAACACCATTTTCTGAATACCTCAGCATTTGCAACCGATTGGAAAAGAAATGAAGATCTTGTATGGAATACTTTCAAAACTGTAGTCAACTAATTTCCACATCCATATATACTGTTGAAGTCGGAGGTTTACATACACCTTAGCCAAATACATTTTCACTCAGTTTTTCACAATTCTTGACGTTTAAAACTAGTAAAAATTCCCTGTCTTAGGTCAGTTAGGATCATCACTTTATTTTAAGAATGTGAAATGTCAGAATAATAGTAGAGAGAATGATTTATTTCAGCTTTTATTTCTTTCATCACATTCCCAGTGGGTCATAAGTTTACATACACTCAATTAGTATTTGGTAGCATTGCCTTTAAATTGTTTAACTTGGGCCAAAAGTTTCAGGTAGCCTTCCACAAGCTTCCCACAATAAGTTGAGTGAATTTTGGCCCATTACTTCTGACAGAGCTGGTGTAACTGAGTCAGGTTTGTAGGCCTCTTTGCTCGCACACGCTTTTCAGTTCTGCCCACAAATGTTCTATAGGATTGAGGTCAGGGGTTTGTGATGGCCATTCCAATACCTTGATTTTGTTGTCCATAAGCCATTTTGCCACAACATTGGAAGTATGCTTGGGATCATTGTCCATTTGGAAGACCCATTTGCGACCAAAATTTTACTTCCTGACTGATGTCTTGAGATGTTGCTTCAATATATCCACAGATTTTTCCTCCCTCATGATGCCATCTATTTTGTGAAGTGCACCAGTCCCTCCTGCAGCAAAGCACCCCCACAACATGATGCTGCCACCCCCGTGCTTCACGGTTGGGATGAGGTTCTTCGGCTTGCAGTCCTCCCCCTTTTTCCTCCAAACATAACGATGGTCATTATGGCCAAACAGTTCTATTTTTGATTCATCAGACCAGAGGACATTTCTCCAAAAAGTACTATCTTTGTCCCCATGTGCAGTTGCAAACCGTAGTCTGGCTTTTTATGGCGGTTTTGGAGCAGTGACTTCTTCTTTGCTGAGCGGCCTTTCAGGTTATGTCAATATAGGACTTGTTTTACTGTGTATAGAGATACTTTTGTACCTGTTTCCTCCAGCATCTTCACAAGATCCTTTGCTGTGGTTCTGGGATTGATTTAAACTTTTCGCACCAAAGTACGTTCACAAGTACCAGACTTGTGGAGGTCTACAATTTTTTTCCTGGTGTCTTGGCTGATTTCTTTTGATTTCCCCATGATGTTAAGCAAAGAGGCACTGAGTTTGAAGGTAGGCCTTGAAATACATCCACAGGTACACCTCCAAATGACTCAAATGATGTCAATTAGAAGCTTCTAAAGCCATGACATCATTTTCTGGAATTTTCCAAGCCATTTAAAGGCACAGTCAACTTAGTGTACGTAAACCCACTGGAATTGTGATACAGTGAATTGTAAGTGAAATAATCTGTCTGTAAACAATTGTTGGGAAAATTACTTGTGTCATGCACAAAGTAGATGTCCTAACCGACTTTGCCAACACTATAGTTTGTCAACAAGAAATTTGTGGAGTGGTTGAAAAAGGAGTTTTAATGACTGCAACCTAAGTGTATGTAAACTTCCGACTTCAACTGTACCTCTTCCAACAACAGAACTGAACAGTTTTTTTGCTGGCAAAGGCATTCTGTAGAATAGATTGTGTGTAAGCGAATAACATAGTGCTCTGCTTTGACTCTGCTTGTTTTGGATAATTTGTGTGAAATCCTGTCTGAGCTTTAGAATCTGTTCCTCGGAATGTGTTCCAAATGGCACTCTATTGCCTATGTAGTGCACTACTTTTGACCAGGGCCCTTGTCAAATGTAGTGCACTATATAGGGAATAGGGTACCATTTGGGGCACAGTCTGGGGAGTCTGTCATGTACGAGTCCCAACGCTGTTTATCTGGAAGCTGCTGGCCACCCGACCGTACGACAGCCAATCTCCACACAGAGCTTTTGAAGTGTGAAACTCCACTATCTGCCATGTTCAATTACTGTATGGCTCAAACAAATGCCTTTGTGCTTCACTGGGCTGAGAGAGAGCGAGAAGAGAGCGAGAAGAGAGAGAAAGAGAGAGAAAGAGAGAGAAAGAGAGAGAAAGAGAGAGAAAGAAAGAGAGAGAAAGAGAGAGAAAGAAAGAGAGAGAAAGAAAGAGAGAGAAAGAGAGAGAAAGAAAGAGAAAGAAAGAAAGAGAGAGAAAGAAAGAAAGAGAGAGAAAGAAAGAAAGAGAGAGAAAGAAAGTAGAGAGAGAGAGGAGAAAGAGACGAGAAGAGAGAAAGCAGAAGCGAAAGAGAGAGAGAGGGAGAGAGAGAGAGGGAGAGAGAGAGAGAGAGAGAGAGGAGGAGAGAGAGAGTTAGAGAGAGACGAGAGAGAGAGAGAAGAAGAGGAAGGAAAAGAGAAAAGGGGAGAGAGAGAGAGGAGAGAGAGTAGAGAGAGAGAGAGAGAGAGAGAGAGAGAGAGAGAGAGAGAGAGAGAGAGAGCAGTACTGCCAGATCTGGGCCCTGGCAGTAAACCCCAAAAATACTAAAATAATGATTTTCCAGAGAAGATCCAGATCTCAGGGTATTAGACCAAAGTTCTCAATTGGTACAACATATATAGAGTACTGCACACACTACAATTACTTAGGTTTAAAAATAAGCTCAACTGGACACCTTAATGAGGCAGTGAATGAACTGAGAGAGAAAGCACGCAGGGCATTCTACGCCATTAAAAAGCTAATTCAAATTGAAATACCTATTCATATTTGGCTAAAACTAATTGAATATGTCATTGAACCAATTGCACTTTATGGCAGTGAAGTGTGGGGTCCACTTGCAAAACAAGATTTCATCAAATGGGACAAACACCCATTGAAACACTGCATGCAGAGTTATGTAAGATTCTCCTTCATGTCCAGAGGATAACTACAGACAATGCATGCAGGGCAGAATTAGGCCAATATCCATTAATAATAAAAACTCAAAAAAGAGCAATTCAGTTTTGGAAACATCTAAAATACAGTGACCCCATCTCATATCATTACCAAGCCCTGCAATGCCAAGAGCTGAGCAAAGAAAAGAGTCCCCTCA
The DNA here is from genome assembly GCF_002910315.2 of Salvelinus sp. IW2-2015. NCBI lineage: Eukaryota > Metazoa > Chordata > Actinopteri > Salmoniformes > Salmonidae > Salvelinus > Salvelinus sp. IW2-2015. The sequence continues at coordinate 8,071,508 of NC_036860.1, forward strand.
TCCAGCTGGTCCTGGGGCTGAGTTCACAAACCTGTTCTACTAACACACTGAAGCCTCAGGACCAGAACGTCCAATCAATCAGAATTAACCAAATTACAACACAGTCAAAACAAAACGACAATGCTTATTGGGAAACACAAGCACAAACACAAAGCAAAATGCAGTGCTATCTGGCCCTAAATCGACAGTACACCGTGGCTAAATATTTGACCATGGTTACTGATCAAAACCTTAGAAAAACCTTGACAAAGTACAGGCTCAGTGAGCACAGCCTTGCCATTGAGAAGGGTAGACACAGGAAAACCTGGCTCCCTGTAGGGGAAAGGCTGTGCAACCACTGCACAGCGTGCATTTCCTGACAAAATGTAAAAAATATAAAACAATTAAGAGTGTAATATTCCCAAATTTGAAACCCTTATTCAAGGTTTCAAAGACCTCTCTGACGAGGATAGGCTACCCATCCTGTTGGGGGAGGACACAGAGAGATGTGGGTTGGCAGCGCAATACTTTGATTCTCATTTTTATATTGTAAATATCCCAAATAAGCTTTGGCAATATGTACAGTGTTACGTCATGCCATTTATTTATATATATATATACAGTGGGGAGAACAAGTATTTGATACACTGCCGATTTTGCAGGTTTTCCTACTTACAAAGCATGTAGAGGTCTGTCATTTTTATCATAGGTACACTTCAACTGTGAGAGACGGAATCTAAAACAAAAATCCAGAAAATCACATTGTATGATTTTTAAGTAATTAATTTGCATTTTATTGCATGATATAAGTATTTGATACATCAGAAAAGCAGAACTGAATATTTCAAAACACACCAAGACAGTTGTGAAGAGGGCACGACAACACCCTTTTCCCTCAGGAGACTGAAAAGATTTGGCATGGGTCCCCAGATTCTCAAAAAGTTATACAGCTGCACCATCGAGAGCATCCTAACCAGTTGCATCACCGCCTGGTATAGTAACCGCTCGGTATCTGACCGTAAGGCACTACAGAGAGTAGTGCGTACGGCCCGGTACATCACTGGGGCCAAGCTTCCTGCCATTCAGAACCTATATACTAGGCAGTGTCAGAGGAAATCCCAAAAAATTGAGACTCACCCAAGTCATAAACTATTCTCTGCTACGGCACGGCAAGCGGTACCGGAGCGCCAAGTCTAGGACCAAAAGGCTCTTTAATAGCTTCTACCACCAAGCCATAAGACTGCTGAACAAATAATCAAATGGCCACCAGGACTATTTACGTTGACCCCGCCATCCATTTGTTTTTACACTGCTGCTACTCGCTGTTTATTATCTATGCACAGTCACTTTACCCCTACTACCTACATGTACAAATTACTTTGACTAAACTTTACCTCCTCACACTGACTCGGTACCGGTACCCCCTGCATATAGCCTCGTTTGTACTTTAGTTTATTTGGTAAATATTTTCTTAACTCTTTTTTGAACTGCATTGTTGGAGTTTCAAGTTCCTTGGTGTCCACATCACCAACAAGCTATCGTGGTCCAAACACACCAAGACAGTTGTGAAGAGGGCACGACAACACCTTTTTCCCTCAGGCTTGTAAAGTAAGCATTTCACCTGCTAGCGTGCCAGGGTCCTATCAACGCATCTGATGATGATGTTCACCCATGTCGGGCAAGAAACTACGCCATTTGTACTCATTTAGGACATACACTGTGCAAATAAATAATGAATCCACTACAGTTCTCTTCTGACACAGTGAACTGGANGGCAAGAAACTACGCCATTTGTACTCATTTAGGACATACACTGTGCAAATAAATAATGAATCCACTACAGTTCTCTTCTGACACAGTGAACTGGACCATATGCAGCCCTATACTGATTGACTAAACAGAATGCATGCTCTCAGCAGGGTGTGTGTGTGTCTAGGGGATGGGGTTTTTACTCAAACCATTTCAGCCAACCACTACTGTTTTGCTCAAGCAAGGTTCCACTGGGTTGCTGTCTATCTGTGGGGGTAGATGGACAAATGACTGGTTGCTTATGGCTCCCGAGTGGCGCAGCGGTCTAAGGCACTGCATCTCAGTGCTAGAGGTGTCACTACAGACCCTGGTTCAATTCCAGGCTGTATCACAACCGGCCGTGATTGAGAGTCCCATAGGGCGCGTCGTCCGCGTTAGGGTTTGGCCGGAGTAGGCCGTCATTGTAAATAAGAAGTTGTTCTTAACTGACTTGCCTAGTTAAATAAATACAAATAAAATACTCCATCACACACACACTCCCTCAGCCCTGTGGAACAGAGCAGGAAGACTTCTTAACATCTATTACATTTACCCTGGCAGATCTCCATCACAGCATTCCCCCCATCACTGCCAATAACGTCAGCCATCTGTTTGATTTCCTGTACTACCACCGCACAGTGGGGACACACTGTGTCACACAAACACACAGCCATCAATTCCGGCCTTGCCTCGATGAATGAGAAGAAGTATAGATGGGAGCAGGGAAGGCCATTCAGATGGATAGGAACATGGCCACTAAGTGCGTTGCGCTGCTCTGGTACTGACACAAATGATAGAGACAGAAAACAACCCCTGACAGAGAGCAAAACTAATGACCAGGATGTGGATGTGGAGAGGAACACAACAACTCTCCTCCACGATTATAATCCTCTAATCACACACTACTGGACGCCACCAGCAGGACCTCACACACACACACACACACACACACACACACACACACACAGTCTGATTAGACTGTGTCCCTCCGCCCACTGTGACACACTGATGAGTCACCTCTAAAACAGAGAGGGAGGGAGAAATGGGGATGAGGCCGTGACAGAGGGAGCAGCAGAGAGGGAGGGTGGATAGAGAAAATGAAAAGGGGAGTGTGACAGTGTTTAAGTGAGTGAGAATGAAAGACAGAGGGACAGATAGAAAGTGAGAATGAAAGAGGGCGAGACAGAGGGCGCCAGAGGAGGCAATCAGATCCCTTGTCTGAAGGTGCGAAAAACAGGCTGTGACACTGCTGGGGACAGGATTAACTGATTCCCCTGTTCTGTCACACCACCACCATCAGTACAGGACAATTAAAACATCTGTCACCCTGACTGGCCAGAGGGTGAGTCCCAAATGGCACCCTATTCCCTATATAGTGCACTACTTTTGACTTTTTGGTCAAAAGCAGTGCACTATATAGGGAATACGGTGCCATTTGGGATGAACTCCCTGCCCCCCTCACTGACCAGGAGTGTGATGGGAAAGAGCTCCGGCCACAGTCAATAGGAGAGTGTGTCTGTATAACTAATACGATATGAGTCGTGTAATGTTCACACTGAACTGGGTGCCTGCCCACTGCATATGAGGTTCAGAAAGCATACAAGGTCAATATTTCTGTTACTGATAATGACACACTGATAATGATAATGTGCATTTTGGGACTTCAAATCGTTGTTTCTCCTCTGATTCAGAGAACGAGTGGCGTGGGGGGATGGGGTCATATAGTCGTTACCAGAGGAATCCAGAGTGGGGTTGTGTGGAAGTCTTGCTCACACAGACGCATACACACACACACACACACACACACACANCTGGGGACGGAGAGGTTTTCTTTGAATGAACTTCCTGCAGCAGTTTCTCAATAAGTGTGCATTTTGTGACTTTAAATCGTTGTTTCTTCTCTGATTCAGAGAACGAGTTGAGTGGGGGATGGGGTCTTCTAGTCATTACCAGAGGAATCCAGAGTGGAGTTGTGTGGAAGTCTTGCTCACGCACACACGCGCACGCACACGCACACGCACACACACACACACACACACACACACACACACACACACACACACACACACACACACACACACACACACACACAGGAAATGCCTAATGGCAGTGTTAACTCAGCGCAGCTTTTTGATAATTCCAAGCAAGTGCTGCTGTGATTTAATCAAGCTGTTTATCGATGTGAGGCACTTCCCCACACGCCTGCTCTCCCGACACACTCATTAGATAAGAGCTGTATAACAAGGGGGGGGGTATTTAAGATACTCTTTGAAGAAGTAGGGTTACAGATGGTTTCGGAAGATGGGCAGGGACTCTGCTGTCCTAGCTTCAAGAGGAAGCTGGTTCCACCATTGGGGTGGCAGGACAAGAGAAGAGAAGAGCTTGGACTGGGCTGAGTTCTTGCTGCTCCGTAGGCAAGTACCATAGTCCTGTAGCGGATGTGTGCTTGAACTGGAAGCCAGTGGAATGTGTGGAGCAGCGGGGTGACATGGGAGATCTTGAGAAAGTTGAACACCAGGTGAGCTGTGGCGTTCTGGAAAAAATGCAGGGGTTTGATGCTCTTCCCCGGGAGGAAGAGCAGCTCCGTTTTGTCGATGTTGAGCTTGAGGTAGGCTGACATCCAAGCTGAGATATCTGCCAGGCATGCAGAGATGCGGGTCACCACCGGTGTGTCACAAGAGGGAAGGAGAAAAGTAGTTGAGTATCATCCGCATAGCAATGAGATGCCCAGCTCTGAGAGAGAGGAGAGGAGGATCTGATGGTTCACAGTGTTGAAGGCAGCGGGGTAGATCTAGGAGGATGAGAACAGAGGAGAGAGTCAGCTTTGGCAGTGCGGAGAGCCTCCGTGACAAAGAGGAGAGCGGTCTCAGTTTAGTGACCCGTTTTGAAGCCTGACTGGTTAAGGTCAAGAAGATTGTTTTGAGAGAGATAGTGAGAGAGTTGGTCAGAGACGTCACACTCAAGTGTTTTGGAAAGAGAGGAAAGAAGGTTACCAGAGGGGAAGACCAAGCCGGCCGGGAGCAAAGGGGACAGAGCGAGCATAGGATGTGGAAAGGGATGAGAGTGGGGTCGACTCAGGAGACAGGAGGGAGAATGATTCAGCAGAAGGGAGAGATGATAGGATGGAAGAGGAGAGAGTAGTGGGAGAGAGAGTGCAAAGATTGCGAGAGCACATGACCATCTGGGTAAGGGCTGAGTGGGTAAGGTTGGAAGGGCTGAGTGGGTAAGGTTGGAGGAGAGGGAGAGAAAAGGAAAAAAAGTAGTGATCAAATACCTGGAGGGGGTTTGCAGTGATATTCGTAGGCAAACAGCCTCTAGTAACGATGACGTCAAGCGTGTTGCCTGCCTTGTGAGTGGGAGGGAACTGGGAAAGTGTGAAGTCAAAAGAGGCCAGGAGGGGAAAGAAAGAGGTGGAGAGAAATTAATTGAAGGCAGACGTTGGGAAGTTGATGTCGCCCAGTACAATGAGAGGTGAGCCATCGCCAGGAAATTAGCTCATCAAGGTGTCAAGCTCATTGAAGAACTCGCTAAGGGCACCTGGTAGGCGATAGACAACAACAACAATGTTAAGCTTGAGCGGACAAGTGGCAGTGAGAGTATGGAATTCAAATGAGGCGAATTCAAATGAGGAGATGGACAGATGAGTGAGGGAGGAAGGAGAAAATCTCTACTTGTGTGACACCACCGCGATGACCAGATGCTCTCGGACTATGAGAGAACACGTAGTCAGTTGAAGAGAGAGCAGCTGGAGTAGCAGTGTTCTCTGGGGGGATCCATGTCTCCTTCAGTTTAGGGATTGAAGGGCAGCATAAGCTGAGGTGAACTCAGGGTTCTTGACCGCAGATCGCAGATCGGCTGGAGACCAGGAATTCCACATGGGCTGTGCTGCGTGCACTAAATTAGAAGGGTTGCAGCCAAGGGGTGGGGAGCGTCTGTAAAGCCTACAGGTAGAGGATCGAACAGGTATAGAAAAGACAAACAAAATAGCTAAACGAGATCATCTGATAATAACTAGGTAAGATACTCAAGTGAGTGAGTGGTGTAAAGCCTTCCTGTCTTTCTTTCCTCCAAGAACTCCGCAGAACAATTCACCAGAACCTTCTTTGTTTTGGCGACGGTCCCCATTCTCACTGGGAAAGGAGCTATTAATATGTTTCTCACACAGACAGACAGACAGACAGACAGACAGACAGACAGACAGACAGACAGACAGACAGACAGACAGACAGACAGACAGACAGACAGACACACACACACACACAAATATACATACATTACCACAGTACACATTTTACACACATGAAATTTGCATCAAACTGAAAGTGGGATTACAGTTTTTAACAATCATTTTGGCACTAATTTCAGAACCTTGTGGTCATTTTTCAAAACTCTAGACACAAAACTCAAAACGGTCATCACTTGTAACACAGGCTGTCCAATGTTCAAAACATTGCATTGTGCATTCATATCTTTAAAGAAACCTTGCACTTGCAGAATCATCGGTTCAAATAACTCATTTATCATGAAATACCATAGGAACATTCATTTAGATCACTCACACACAAGATACCGATAGTTTCACTGTTGTTCGTACAATCATTAAATATTGTAGTACAAAATATGTGATACATGTTTCATTATGCTACTACACGTAAATACATCACTGTAAAATAACTAGTAGAGAGAATACTACATACACAGTGGAATCATTGAACAAAATACGACATTTATTGATGAAATAAAATAAAATCACAACATAAGTTTCTTTGAATCAAAGCAAAAAGAATTAGCAACAAAAAAAGAAAAAACAGTTAAAGGTCAACAGCAGGGTTCCTCACCTGGCTTACTGTAAAAAGAAAAACAAAAGATTGATTACTGTACTTCTATATTTCCATCAACCCTGTCTTGTGGATTTGGCCACAGGTTCTCATCCACATCACAATGGATGTTTTCATTAGCCAAACATCTTGGGAAGAATCTTCGGGTGAATCCAGGCCTGACACTGGTCTGCCGTGATGTCATTGCATGCGTCATCCATGGCCTGGAGAAGGGCGGCTTGTTCGTGAGGGCGCCTATCATATACTCTTTTGTGGAGAAAAATTCCTCAATCGGGTTAAGGATAGGAGAGTATGGGGGTATGTACAGGGTGGTCAATTGTGGATGGGCCTGAAACCATGCTTGCACCATTTGAGCATGGTGGAACCTGACATTATCCCACACAATGACATAGGTCATGCCATCAGCTCTACAGACCTGATTTAGCTCATCAAGGAAGGTTACATTCGAACAGTGAATCATGTGGCTGCCTGCAACTCAATATATAGAGTATATAGAGTAGAGAGCTTTAGATGTTGTTTGACCAAACATTAGAACGGACAAGATGCGTAATCTAAGCAACTTTGACCGTGGTATGATTGTTGATGCCACACATGGTGATTCCAGAATCTCAGAAACAGCTGCCTTCCTGGGATTTTTACGCACTACAGTCTCTAGAGTTTACAGAGAATGGTGCGATAAACAAAACACATTCAGTGAGCGGCAGTTCTGTGGGCAAAAACACCTTGTTAATGAGAGAGGTCAGAAGAGAATTTCCAGACTCATTCAAGCTAACAGAAAGGCCACAAATGCTCAAATAACAGCTGTTTAAAACAGTGGTGTGCAGAAGAGCATCTCTTAACGTACAACACCGTGAATAATTCGGGCTGTTGTGGAGGCTAAAGGGGGTCCTACCCAGTACTAGATAGGTGCACCTAATAAAGTGGCCGGTGAGTGTACAGTAATGTCAAATCTGAAAACATGGTCTGGAAAAGTGATACATGGGACCATAGAAACAGTGTCTGATAAAGAATGATGACGAAATTACATCCATAGATAATGTAGTCCAATTGGTTCATGGTCCACGGTAATTGGTGTCAATGGATCTCGTTATCCTGAAACTTTCATGATCTAAACATGGAATATTGTTCGTCATTTTCCGTAAAACTATGCATTAAGAGTAACGCAACAGTTACTTACTATCATTCTGAGCAGTTGTATCAATTGATAGTTAGATCATTGTAATGAAATTAATAGACAGTCATTTCAGATGTAATGTGTGAATTGCATTTTGTTGTGTCATTTTGAACAGGTGATTTTAGTTCAATGAACAAATGATCTTAGCTTTATGTGTATTGTATCCAAGCAATTGGAAAAAGTGTTAGAGTTTTGAAAAATGTGCATTTTGATCATTGGTTGTGAGTTTTGTGTCTAGAGTTTTGAAAAATGTGCCTTTTGATCATTGGTTGTGAGTTTTGTGTCTAGAGTTTTGAAAAATGACATCAAGGTTCTGAAATGAGTGCCAAAGTGATTGTAAACAACTGTAATACTAAATATTTGTTCCCAGATAGATTCCTGCTGCTGATGGTTACAGGGGGTGTTAGCGCGGAGGGGCAGGCAGGGGAACTGCTTTCATGTACAGTTGAGCAGCGTGTTGAGAAGGGGGGGGGGGGCACGGGAATAGCAGGGGGAAAGGGCCTGACTAATTGAATGTCTGTTCTGTGTTATGTAATATATCTTGATCAGGACCGAAGGCATATACACAGACACACAAACACTACACGGACGGCAGCAAGTCTATCATATCCCATCTTCCCTGGCATGACATCACACGGGGGGGGTGGGGACAACCAAGTCCAAACACACATACAGTACCAGCTAGATAGCTACTGCCATGGAGACTATAGTCCTCAACGAGCAGTAACCAAAAACAAACATTTAACCCACAGATACACAAACAAGCCTACCTAGAGGGGCGGCAGGTCGCCTAGCGGTTAAGAGGGTTGGGCCAGTAACTGCAAGGTTGCTGGTTCGAATCCCTGAGGTGGCGTTCTGCCTTTGAGAAAGGCAGGTAACCCCCAACAACAACTGTTCCCCGGGCGCTATGGATGTTGATTAAGGCAGCCCCCAGAATGACTGTGAACTAAGGGACCAATCAGGCTGTGTGTGGAGTGGTCAGTCAGATAGCGCCAGACTCATCAGTAATCAGGCAGAGACGTCAGGAGGACAGGGTTAGAGTGTTAACACACACGGCTATGATCTCAGGTCCACAATATAACCTTACTAGGGACATTTTGCAGTCCGCACACGCAGCATAGTGGTAGGTGTGTGTGTGCGTGTGTGCAGACAGTCTACATAGGAGTAAAGATTTTCAGCATTTCCCCATCGTCTCATACTGGAAGTGAGCGTGTGGAGACATGAGGTAGTCTGGGAGGTAGATGGGTTTCATTATAAAAGTGGCAGCAGGGCCATAGAAAAACACCATTATTCTGCTGTTATCAGCGAGAACCTCACACACTGAGTAGAAACGCAGTGGAAGGACTCCAGTCTCTGACTCTGACTGGGGTGGAAACATTATTTGCTATCTACCTCTAGCTGGAGAGAAAAACAGCCTTGGCTAACCAGTTCCAAACAGAATATAATGGCCTTCAATTGCCATTTCTGCCAAAACGCCCTTCGTTTTTTTCCTGGATTCGTCAGAAAAACAAGAAATGTCAAAACAGTGTGCATGCATGAATCCATCAGAAACGTAAGCGTTTGTTTACACGCCGAGGCCTATCATCGTTGCTTTTTTTACCTCAAAAACACCTTCAACCCGAACCAATCCTATTTTTAACAGTGAGGCGTATTTGGTGAGAGTTGACTCGATGGTCGATAGGGGCTTCCATATGTTCAGTATTTGTTTACCCAGTCATTACAGCCCTCTCCACTCCGTGTGAGTACAGTGATGCCTTAGCGGGCGCTGTCACACCCCCGTCTCCGTCGCCACGGGAACAGCTGCCACAGGGGAGAGCGGGGCAACAGGAAATTAGGAGTGTGACAAGATAAGACCCGACGTTCATCTGATACTGTTCCCTGGTAACCAGTAGACGAGAGGAGAGGGACACAAAAACAGTGAGTGGGAACAGGCCCTGATAAAGGAGTACAGAGAGTACATAGGGACAACATCAGGAATACACTGACTAGACACCAGTACTGAGCTCAAATACAGCCACTCAATACTAGCACAGACACATTTACAAAACACTCAGGGATATATCCAAGAATCACACAAACTGTCCTCCTCTCACATGTATTTAAAAGACAGCTACAATAGACAGTATTTTGGTGCACTTCACATAAAACAATCCTGATCATTATAGTCATTGTAGCCAATAACTCAAATGACCCATGATTACAGCGACAGCGTTTGCAGTATTTTTATCTTATTCAACAGAATTGATCCTCATTTTCTCCTGAACGTCCATGACGATTTTGAAGACACATTCATTTTTAAGGCCATATTCCCTGGTTGTTTCCTTCCATGCCTGGTTGGTCACAGATATTTCACGAGTCGGTCGTTCCTCAAAATAGAGGCAGGGAGATACAGTATGCGGCAGGGGGCCTGTCTCTTACTGTACGTTATGGGTTTTCGTGTATCAGCACGCGCTGATAAAACATTATTAAAAGCAGTAAAACACAATGAAAATCTGTCAGCGATTTCCCTGATTTCAATCTCAGTATCAGTCCAACTGGGTTCATGATGATTAACATCAACCGCCCGAGATGGGGGAAGCCTCAATTAGTCATATTCAGGGAAATGTTTTCATTCTTGTTGTAATTTAGCTGTTGATGCAAAACAGTAGCTCAGTGTGTAGAGCAAGACGCTTGTAATGCCAGCATAATATCATTTGTTAGATATTACTTGTTAGATGTTACTGCACTGTCGGAGCTAGAAGCACAAGCATTTCACTACACCTGCAATAACATCTGCTAATTACGTGTATGTACCAATAACATTTGACATAATGGGTTTGATTCCTGGGACCACCCATTCGTGAAATTGATCCACGTATGACTGTAAGTTTTCCCCCATATTTCCTCTCTCTTTGTCCCCCATTTTTCTTTCATTTTTCAATTTCTTTCAGTCACACCATCCATGCATGACTTCATCGAAGGGATCATGATGCCAGCCCTGACTACATGCAACCAATCACGCTAAACTAACTGGTACAGTATACACTGAGCATACAAAAACTTAAGAACACCTGCTCTCTCCATGACATAGACTGACCAGGTGAATCCAGGTGAAAGCTATGATCCCATATTGATGTCACCTGTTAAATCCACTGCAATCAATGTAGACGACGGGGAGGAGACAGGTTGAAGAAGGTTTTTTAAGCCTTGAGACAATTGAAACATGGATTGTGTATGTGTGCAATTCAGAGGGTGAATGAGCAAGACAAAAAATGTAAGTGTCTTTGAACGGGGTATAGTAGTAAGTGCCAGACGCACCGGTTTGAGTGTCTCAAGAACTGTAACACTGCTGAGTTTGTCACGCTCAACAGTTTTTTTTGTGTGTATCACGAATGGTCCACCACCCAAAGGACATCCAGCCAACTTGACACAAGTGTAGGAATCATTGGAGTCAACATAGGCCAGCATCTCTGTGGAATGCTTTCGACACCTTGTAGAGTCCATGTCCTGACGAATTAAGGCTATTCTGCAACTCAATATTAAGGTGTTCCTAATGTTTTGTCCACTCAATGTATATTTTGTCTTTATGTGTTTCCTAATTTTCCTTCGGTTTGCAAGGGAAGCCAGTTTGGATTTGGATTTTGGATTTGGCCAATTCGGAGCCAACCATGAACTCATACATTGTGCTCTTGGCCTGAGAGGATGGAAGTTCAATATGTAGATGTAATAGGTTCACGTTAACACGCTGGCTCCTCATTGCCAATGCGAGGAAGTTAGGCTAGCAAGCATTTGAGCCAGGTAGCCTAGTCTAGGACAACAAGAACTAAACGTGTGTACTGTACGACAGTCAGACTGTTTTGGCAACATGAAAGAGAGGAGGATTGCATTGGCATTCCAACAAGTAGTCACCATGTTTTTTTCCACGCACGCACACACATCAGTACAATGGAAAGCCACATGATATTTAGCTTACATTGAGTGGACTAAATCGCTTTTGGTATCTTTAAGTTGTCACCGTATTAGACTAAGCATGTACTCAACCGATATAGGCTATAGGAGGGGAATTCAGATCTGAGTTAAGTGCTCTTAACTGTAACTGTAATTCCCTTTTTATGCGATTTTCTCTCTATGCGTATTATGACCTTGGGCTTAAGCATGGGGAAACACACGTACCAGCCAGCTATTCGTTTTGGGTGGAGATCAATTAAATGGAGGTGTGGCAAAGGTGTGTCTACAGCGATGCGTATTCTGACCTCGACTTGATTACCTAATAGTTCCACCACCTTTATAGGTTCGAGCGACCTGTCAGTTCCAAGTGGAAAAACCTTGACTTTCTTTTTTTGCGATAACTCGAAGAGACTTACTCAGAAAGACTCACAGCTGTAATCGCTGTAAGTGTTGATTCTGACATGTAATGACTCAGGGGGTTGAATACTAATCTAATCAAGATATATTTGCTTGTTTACTTTTTTTGTTTTATTTTACAAATGTTTTTTTTTTTTAAGTCCCACTTTGACATTAGAGTATTTTGTGTAGATCATTTATAAAAAATGACAATAAAATCTGTTTGAATCACACTTTGTAAAACAACAAAATGTGGAAAAAGTTAATTGGTGTGAATACTCTCTGAAGGCACTGTAGGTTGTAATAGGGCTTTTTGTGATTTTTACCCACCCATCACTACTGCTATATCCTCACTCACATCTTCATGTGATTAATGTTTCCCTTTTAACTGAATAATGGAGAGTAGGCTTAAATTAATACAAAGAAAAACCGTTGGCTACTTCATAGTGAAAGCTTGGCCCAATACCAAAGGTTATTCGGTGAGGTAGTGACATAGAAAGGACCACTATGGCTTACATGCAGCTGTTGCAGTTGTTGTTGATTTTCTAATTGTGTTGTCACAGTGGAGAGCAGCTCCCAAAGGGGAGTTGATGAGGCAGAATTTTCCCGTCCATCACATGTTACCCAGCAGGATTTGTAGAATGACAAGTTACGGTAAAAAAAATGCCCACACAGCAACGCTACGCTCAATGTTTAAAATGTATCCGTTGAAAAAGAAAAGGAGAGCCGCGCACTCCAGGAGCTCAAATCCAACGTTTCGACGGACAAGCTGTCTTCATCAGGATATCTGTCGAAACGGTGGGCTTTAGGTTATTCAATTATTGCATCTGAGCTCCTAGAGTGTGAGGCTCTCCTTTTCTTTTTCTGGTGTTCTCCTCCGCTAGCCAGCACCTCGCCTAAACAGGTGTGCCTTTCTTTTGCCTCCAGATTAAAATGTATCAGTTGTCATTTCTGATTACAAATGCCTGCCTGGTTTGAAGGGAGGGGAGAGAATTGGTAGTGACAGGTGATTATTCGACTCAGTGGACATGACGCCAAAACCTCAGACAGGTATCCCTTCTTTCTATCTTTTCCAAAACACTTGGCGTGCTGTCTCTGACCAACTCTCTCGCTATCACTCTCAGAACGATCTTCTTGACCCAACCAGGCTTCAAAACGAGTCACTCAACTGAGACTGCTCTCCCCTTTGTCACGGAGGTTCTCCACACTGACGAAGCTGACTCTCTCTCCTCTGTCCTTATCCTCCTAGATCCATCCGCTGCCTTCGTAAACCATCAGATCATCCTCTCCACCCTCTCAGGTCTGGGCGTCTCAGGCTCGGTACACTCTTGGATTGCAACCTACCTGGCAGGCCGCTCATACCAGGTGATGTGGAGAGGATCTGTATCTGCACCACGTACTCCAACCACTGGTGTCCACCAGGGCTCAGTTCTAGGCCCCCTCCTCTATGCTCTATACACCAAGTCACTCGGCCCTGTCATATCCTCATATGGTCTCTCCTATCATCGCTATGCAGATGACACACAACTACTTTTCTCCCCCCCCCTTTCTGACACCCCGATGGCGACATGCATCTCGTGCCTGGCAGATCTCTCGGCTTGGATGTCGGCTCACCACCTCAAGCTCCATCTCGACAAAACAGAGCTTCTCTTCCTCCCGGCGAAGGCCTGCCCGCTCCAAGACCTCTCCGTCACATTTGACAACTCCACGGTGTCCCCCACCCCGATGGTGGAACCAGCTTCCCCCTGAAGCTGGGAAAGCAGAGTCCCTACCCATCTTCCAAAAACATCTGAAACCCTACCTCTTCAAAGAGTGTCTTAAATAATTCCACACCACCTAACCCTCTCGCACCCACTCCTCGCCCCTTTCGTGAACTAACACTTGCACTTTACTTTTTCACCCCCCCTTACTAGGGAAAGGTAAGGGGGGATACTGAGTCAGTTGTACAACTGAATGCATTCAACAGAAATGTGTCTTCCGCATTTAACCCAACCCCTCTGAATCAGAGAGGTGCGGGGGGCTGCCTTAATCGACATCCACGTCTTCGGGACCAGTGAGTTAACTGCCTTGCTCAGGGGCAGAACGGCAGATTTTTACCCTGTCAGCTCAGGGATTTGATCCAGCAACCTTTCGGTTACTGGCCCACCACACTAATTCTAGCTCTGACTTTGCTGACAGTTACTTTATTGAGGAAAAATGTACTTAGTATGACTGAGGTATGTGGTTTTCCCACCTGGAATTGGATAAGAGCATCTGCTAAATGATTATATGTGTGTGTGTGTGTGTGGCTAAAAGCTTTATGTCTTATTAGTACGAAGCCTCTCATCAGTAAGCACTTCAGATAATGGAGAAAGGCACTGGAACATCTCCTTCAGTAGCTCTAAACCATTCACAGGCTCTGATCGATGGTCCTATAAAAGGTGGCAGACGGAGTTCCATTTTCTCTTTGTCTCTTTCTCTTCCATCTCTGACCTTCTCACAAATACCTCACAAGTGGTTTTGACAATTAGATAAATTAGTGCTGAAGGCTCAGCTGGAGAGCACTCGGCTAGGGGACGTGGCAGGTGTGCTTACAGCAGACACAGACACACACACACACACACACAGAGAAACACACACACTTCACCTCTATAGTTTTATGGAATATGAATCTCATGTGAGTTTACAGTGGTCCAGTCAGTCTGTCATGTTTATGGGGTGTCAGTGAGCCCTATGTGTTTGTCCACACTTGGGTAGATTCACTTAAGATACATCGCTTTCTAAATGTTGACATAGGACTTTGATCACACACACACACACACACACACACACACACACACACACACACACACACACACACACACACACACACACACACACACACACACACACACACACACACACACACACACACACACACACACACACACACACAACCGTCATGGAAGAACTTCAGCATAGTCGATCCTCTCAGGCGACCGTGTGTGATTCACAGTCAGAAGTAAAAAATTTAATAAAATAGTTGTGGATTTTCTCTCCAGCTCAGGGGTCAGACAGATTTCATTCGATTCCCTCTCATCATTATGACAGCGGCAGAAACAGTTTGGCGTGTCCGAGGTCAAAACAGTCACTTTGACAACTTTACAATGATTGAAACGACATATAATGAAGCAGGACATTAATGGTGAAGAATGACTTAAGATATTCGAAAAAATGTGGTGACATTCATTGCGCCATTAAAATACATTCAAATGATGCCAAGTGCGATGTCAATGACTGGCCACTTAAGCTTTCAGATAATTAAGAAAAAGAGAGCGAGTGTGTTGATCTGAATCCAGCAGAAATATGTTTTGATCTTCCAGTAAGAGAAGGAGGTGATTTGGCGGAGAGTAGCTCTTCATCACTTCATAACAACACCTCTGCACCTGGCAATCCTTACGCCTCAAAACCCTTTCTTCAGCGGACCATTTGGATATACCCCCCCTCCCCCAAGGAGTGTGTGGATGTAAAGGGCATGGTGTGAGACTAACTTCCTCTTCCGTGTGTCCCTGTCCAGCCCTGCAGTCTGTCTCAGAGCGAGTCTGCCTCTCTCTCTCTCTCAGTGGGGCCTCAGGCTCACCGCTGGGCCCCGCCACTACAGAGGTAGCACAGGGAATCAACATGTCACACCTAATAACACACTGCACTTGCTTACTGTTATGGTCTGACACACATATTCCACTCTGCTCCACACCTCTCTTGTTTGCTTTCCTCCATCCTTCTCCTTTCCTCCATCCTCTCTTTCCCTGTGCCTGTTTAAAAGTCTGTCATACAGAAGTAGTCTCTGGCTGCGTCCCAAATGGCACCCTATTCCCTATGGTGCACTACTTTGGACCAGAGCCTTTTCCGGGTGGGTCATCCAGAGGCAATCAGTACGATGCAGTTCCCTCCATCTTGTTACCGTGGCTGATGAGCGAGCGGAATTGACACGCCTGGTGGGGATGAAAGAGCAGCCGGGTCATGTGACCTGTCTGAGACCCACTGCAGTTACCCAGCCCTCCGCCCTGTTATTCAACACACAACATCCCCCTCCCACACTAACCACTGGAGATTACAATGACTTGTTGTTTTTGCACGAGGTCAAAGGCAATTTTAAGCTTCGGGGTTAGGTTTAGGGTTACAATTAGGGTTAGGGTAAGGGAAAGGAGTTAGTGGTTAGGTTTAAGAGTTATGTTTGGCTTTGGGTTATGGGTTAGGGGTAAGGTTAAGGTTAGGGTAAGGGTTAGGTTTAGGGAAAATATAATTTTGAATGGAAATAAATGTTAAGTCCCCACGAGGGCAGAAGAACAAAACTGTGTTTTGTGTGTCTGTGTGTGAGTGAGCGTGCATGCACCAATCTCTTGATTGGTGGAGATGAGGTCTCTCTAGTCTGAGCGTCATGACATGAGGATGTCCAGAGGCAGCCTGTCAGCCCCCATCAGCCCCTGCTCCTCTGTGACTCAGAAGGCTGGGCTGGGGAGAGGAGGGGTGAAGAGAAAGGGATGCAGGGTGGGGGCCAGGGTTGGAGCCAGGGGACCTGTGCAGAGAAAGGAGGGGAGGGGATGAAAGCAGGGTTGGCATCATCCAGGCCCCTGCCTGGGGCTGCTATGGACTGGGGGACTCCCACGCGAAGTAGGGGAAAACAGGGACAGGGTATGATGGGGGACAGGTTAATAGGGTAATAGAGGACCAGAGAGACAGGAGGAAAGATACACACTCAGTCATTCACTTCCCCCGGGACCATACTGACTTTAACACATTTCACAGAAGAGGCCACTCATTCACATTACAGCCATTCTGTTCTGCATCAACATCACTGGCCTCTCAGCTTCCAGACAGGACGTGTGTGTAAGAGTGTTTGTTTGTGTGTGTTTATGTGTTTAAGTGTGTGTGTGTGTATGTGTTTAAGTGTGTGTGTGTGTGTGTGTGTGTGTGTGTGTGGTGTGTGTGTGTGTGTGTGTGTGTGTGTGTGTGTGTGTGTGTGTGTGTGTGTGTGTGTGTGTGTGTGTGTGTGTGTGTGTGTGTGTGTGTGTGTGTGTGTGTGTGTGTGTGTGTGTGTGTTTGTGTGGGTGGGTTGCGCGTCAACAGTTTTTACCCCCAAGCCATAAGACTCCTGAACAGGTAACCAATGGTTACCCGGACTATTTATATTGTGTGCCCCCCCCAACCCCTCTTTTACGCTGCTGCTACTCTCTGTTTATCTTATATGCATAGTCACTTTAACCATACATCCATGTACATACTACCTCAATTGGCCCGACCAACCAGTGCTCCCGCACATTGGCTAACTGGGCTATCTGCATTGTGTCCCACCTCCCGCCGACCCCTCCTTTTACGCTACTGCTACTCTCTGTGCATGTGTGCGTGCGTGTGTGCGTGTTGGCTCTTAAGGCTATATGTTTCAACAGACCTTGCTGTGTCTCTGTCACTTGCTACAGCGTGATTCAGCTGTGATATCAAAAACGTGATTTTCCTGTGTTTTATATATATTTCCACACCATGAGGTTAGAATAATACTGTGAAACTTATGATAATGCCATTTTAGTGTAAGAACTGTTTGAAATGACTGATTTAGGGCATTTGAGCTTTGGCCTGCCTGGTGAAGTCACCAGGCAGGCCAACTTAGTTAAGAGTGCGCAGCTGAACACTGTATGCTGCAAACACTTGGTTTGTTACTTTTGACTAAAACATAACCAATATATGTTAAATATAAATACCGAACTTGTTTTTGCATGGATTCGGTGAAGCGGTTAGCTTTATACAGCTAGGACCGGATCGTGCAAAACGTCCCAATCACAGCTGTGTATGCCAACCAAATGATGATCGGGGGCAGGATTTTCTAACAGCAAAAAAAAAGGTAGCTCCATGCCGTGAAAAAAAAGGTTTCGTAATCAATTTGAAAAATAAATGGAGCCTAACGAGGATGAGCAGGTTTAGGAGACAATACAGACACACACAGAGACAGTGGCCGGGTCTTCTGAAGACCACGAGGAAGGAAATCCCTGGCCGCATCTCAAAGAACACTTCAGCTTCAAGCAGGGAAGAAGAGACAGTGTAACTATGGAATGTAAGCTCTGCTTACCAAAGATGGTGGAGGTGGCTGCCTACAAACACTCCGCGTCAAACTTGAGGAAATGGTACGAAAAGTTATATATATATTTTATCGCCATGAATGGTGTTTGTTGTGTAGGCTATGTAATGTAGCTAACAAAGTCTTGCTACTAGCCAGTTGCACTCAATCTGTAGCATAATGCTAATGTTAGCTAGCTCATCCTATTGCTAGCTAGTTAGAAGCTAACCCTAACCAAAGTCTTTACACAGCTGAAGGAACTATAAACTGTAGTGTGGGCTGCTACCACATTGACATTATGGTGGCTAGTAGCTAGCCATCCCGATAATCTAAGTTGTTGGGGATAGCTAAAAGTGAAATTAATGAACTTGGGAAGATAAAATAAAGAAATAATTTTGAGACCTGGAATGTTTAGGTATGTGCATTATCTTTTTTGTGCTTGCTTATTACCTAGCTATATCTAGTTGGATCACCGAGTTTCGAATAATAGACAAAAATCATGTTTGGTAAAACTATAGTTGGGGATAAGAAAGAACAACATTCCCCAACATCCGTATGTATTTGGACAGTGACATTATTCCAATCGTGCTGTAATTTCTAAATTATTCATTTGATATGAATAGAATCACCATAGAGCTGACAGTCTGCACTTTTCACCCCATTGTTATTGTATCTTTTAAAATCAAATGTGCTGGACTACAGAGCCAAAACAAAAATGTTGTCATTGCCCAAATACAGATTGCACGTTATGTGCTGGTTAATTTGTATAAAACCAAACTGGTCAGGCTATAAACATTTTGCTCAGATTGATGCAATCATTCTGTCCACAGACGAAACATCCATTAAAGATAACAAACTACAATATGCTCACCTCTGCAACCACAAACAAACAAACCAAGGAACTATCAAACACCATTTCAACTTGCAAGCAAGCAAAGAACTCTGAAATGATGGCAGTGGGAGGAGCCAGGTGCATCTCACAGGCAGGCAACCATTGACAAGCTTGTCATAAATCTGATCTGTGAGGGCCAACAGCCATTCTCTGTGGTCGAACAACCAGCTTTTAAGGAGTTAGTAACCACCCTGCAAAGTCATCTCCAGACCTACTGTTCGTTCAATAATACATGAAGCTGCCAATCACATGAAAAAGACAGTTATGGCACACCTTGGCAGGGTAGATTATGTTGCCACCACCACTGACTGTTGGAAAGCTCATCAAAGGAGTTACATCGGGGTCACATGTCACTGGATAGATGACGGAACGTTCTGCTGCAATTGCTTGCAAGAGATTGAGAGGTTCCCACACATTTGATGTGCTTGCAGGTGCCCTTGATGACATTCATTGTGCATGCAGGATCAAGGGGAAAGTGGTAAGAACCACAACAGACAGTGGATCAAACTTCATCCAAGCGTTCAATGTATTTGGTGAGAGGGTCAGGCAGTCGAGTCAGCAGACTGAGACTCAGATGCTGAAGAACCAGCAGAGCAGGTTGAATACCAAGACACCTATTCCATCCTGGAAAATGACGGTGGCCTAGAATATCAGCTCCCTCATGCATCGATGGTGTGCATGTCACCGGCTGAACTTCATTGCAACAACAGATTCTGCGTTGGCAGAAACAAATAGTGATGGCTACAAAAGGTTGTCCAGGAGGTCTTTTGCCAAATGCTAAGCCATGTGGAATAAAAGAGGGCGGTCAACCTTAGCTGCTGAAGTTGTAGAGAATGAAAACTGCAGTTGATCCGTCCAAATCAAACACGTTGGAACTTAACCTACCTGGTGGTGAAGAGGATCACACGTATCATACAAGAGAAGGGGGAGGATGCCATAAGAAATGTGTGAAGAATTAAAAGTGAAAATGGGAGTAGCAATTCTTTGAATCAATGTAATGTTTTCCTATCACAGCAATATGTATTGTCCATGAAATGTTAGAATTCTAAGAGGTATTACATTTACCTTACCTTATCTTTCAGGGCTGAGCCCGGCAGAAATATCCTTCTTGAATGAGTACTGCAAAGTGATGAAGCCTTTGGTCTCAGCTTTGAGCATTCTACAGTCTGAGACCAACACGCATATGGGGTGGCTGCTGCCAGTGCCTTAGGCATGCTGCAAGGAGGATTATACACAGACACACACAAACACTACACGGACAGCAGCAAGACTGCAGATGTGGCCAGGGCAATAAGACAGCACTACAGGGAGACAGGATGGACAGCTGATCGTCCTCTCAGTGGCAGACCACATGTAACAACCACCTGCACGGGATCTGTACATCCGAAAATCACACCTGCGGGACAGGTACAGGATGGCAACAACAACTGTCCGAGTTACACCAGGAATGCACAATCCCTCCATCAGTGCTCAGACTGTTTGCAATAGGCTGAGAGAGGCTGGACTGAGGGCTTGTAGGCCTGTTGTAAGGCAGGTCCTCACCAGACATCACTGGCAACAACGTCACCTATGGGTACAAACCCAGACAGGACTGGCAAAAAGTGCTCTTCACTGACGAGTCGTGGTTTTGTCTCACCAGGGGTGATGGTCGGATTCACGTTTTTCGTCGAAGGAATGAGCATTACACCGAGGCCTGTACTCTGGAGCGGGATCAATTTGGAGGTGGAGGGTCCGTCATGGTCTGGGGCGGTGTGTCACAGCATCATTGGACTGAGCTTGCTGTCATTGCAGGCAATCTCAACGCTGTGCGTTACAGGGAAGACATCCTCCTCCCTCATGTGGTACTCTTCCTGCAGGCTCATCCTGACATGACCCTCCAGCATGACAATGCCACCAGCCATACTGCTCGTTCTGTGTGTGATTTCCTGCAAGACAGAAATGTCAGCGTTCTGCTATGGCCAGCAAAGAGCCCGGATCTCAATCTCATTGAGCACGTCTGGGACCTGTTTGATCGGAGGGTGAGGGCTAGGGCCATTCCCCTCAGAAATGTCCAGGAACTTGCAGGTGCCTTGGTGGAAGAGTGGGGTAGCATCTCACAGCAAGAACTGGCAAATCTGGTGCAGTCCATGAGGAGGAGATGCACTTCAGTTCTTAATGCAGCTGGTGGCCACACCAGACACTGACTGTTACTTTTGATTTTGACCCCCCCCCCTTTGTTCAGGGACACATTATTCCTTTTCTGTTATTCACATGTCTGTGGAACTTGTTCAGTTTATGTCTCAGTTGTTGAATCTTGTTATGTTCGTACAAATATTTACACATGTTAAGTTTGCTGAAAATGAACGCAGTTGACAGTGAGAGGACGTTTCTTTTTTTACTGAGTTTATGTAGCTTAAGAATCAAGGTTCATGAAATCGATAATTTGCAAAGAACAGATGACATTCATATTCTGGCTATCTCTGAAACTCACTTAGATAATACCTTTGATGATACAGTGGTAACAATACAAGGTTATACCATTTACAGAAAAGACAGAAATGCCAATGGTGGAGGTGTTGCTGTTTATTTTCAGAACCACATTCCTGTAAAGCTTAGAGAGGATCTCATGTTAAATACTATTGAAGTTATATGGCTACAGGTTAAGAAGAAACTACACTATGAAACAAATATAAATGACATAAAGAATGATAGTAAAAAGCTTTGGAGCACCTTAAATAAATTTTTGGGAAAAAAGGCAAACTCAGCACAATCATTCATTGAATCAGATGGCTCATTCATCACTAAACCGACTGATATTGCCAACAACTTTAATGATTTTTTCATTGGCAAGATTAGCAAACTTAGGCATGACATGCCAGAAACAAACACTGACACTACACATCCAAGTATATCTGACCAAATTACGAAATACAAGCATTATGATTTTGAATTCCGTAAAGTGAGTGTGGAAGAGGTGAAAAAAATATTGTTGTCAAAAATTATTGTCAACAATGACAAGCCACCGGGGTCTGACAACTTGGATGGAAAATTACTGAGAATTATAGCGGACGATATTGCCATTCTTATTTGCCATATTTTCAATTTAAGCCTACTAGAAAGTGTGTGCCCCCAGACCTGGAGGGAAGTAAAAGTCATTTCGTTACCGAAGAATAGTAGCCCCTGTCACGATCCTCTTCCTGGAAATGACTGGACCAAAGCGCAGCGTGGTACGTGTTCATGATATTTTATTTAATCAGAACACTTTAACAAAAATAACAAAGAGAAAAACGAACAGTTCTGTAAGGTAACTAAACTATACAGAAAACAACTACCCACAAAACACAGGTGGGAAAAGGCTCCATAAGTCTGATTCCCAATCAGAGTCAACGATAGACAGCTGCCTCTGATTGAGAACCACACCCGGCCAAACACAAAGAAATAGAAAACATAGAAATAAAGAAACTAGAATGCCCACCCTAGTCACACCCTGGCCTAACCAAAATAGAGAATAAAAGCCTCTATGGCCAGAGCGTGACAGCCTCCCTTAATGGCTCAAATAGTCGATCAATCAGACTGTTACCAACCCTTAGTAAACTTTTGGAAAAAACTTCTGTTTGACCAGGAACAATACTATTTTACAGTAAACAAATTGACAACAGACTTTCAGCACGCTTATATGGAAGGACATTCCACAAGCAAAGCACTTACACAAATGACTGATGATTGACTGAGAGAAATTGATGATAAAAAGATTGTGGGGGCTGTTTCGTTAGATTTCAGGGCGGCTTTTGACATTATTGGTCATATTCTTCTGCTGGAAAAACGTATGTGTTATGGCTTTACACCCCCTGCTATATTGTGGATAAAGAGTTACCTGTCTAACAGAACACAGAGGGTGTTCTTTAATGAAAGCCTCTCCAACATAATCCAAGTAGAATCAGGAATTCCCCAGGGCAGCTGTCTAGGCCCCTTACTTTTTTCAATCTTTACTAAGGACATGCCGCTGGCTTTGAGTAAAGCCAGTAAGTCTATGTATGCGGATGACTCAACACTATACACATCAGCTAATACAGTACTGAAATGACTGAAACACTTAACAAAGAGTTGAAGTTAGTTTCAGAGTGGGTGGCAAGGGAAATGATTTGGGACAAATCATTCACGAGACCCTAAACCTCAAATAAATCTTGTAATAAATAATGTGAAAATTGAGTAAGTTGAGGAGACTAAAGTAACCCTGGATTGTAAACTGTCATGGTCAAAACATATTGATACAACAGTAGCTAAGATGGGGAGAAGTCTGTCCATAATAAAGCACTGCTCTACCTTCTTAACAGCACTATCAACAATGCAGGTCCTACAGGCCCTAGTTTTGTCGCACCTGGACTACTGTTCAGTCGTGTGGTCAGGTGCCACAAAAAGGGGGGAAATTGGGGAAATTGCAAATGGCTCAGAACAGGGCAGCACGGCTGGCACTTGGATGTACACAAAGAGCTAACGTTAATAATTATGCAAGTCAATCTCTCCTGGCTCAAAGTGGAGGAGAGATTGACATGTTGAATGCACCAAGCTGTCTGTTTGAACTACTAGCACACAGCTTGGACACCCATGCATACCCCACAAGACATGCCACAAGATGTCTCTTCACAGTCCCCAAGTCCAGAACAGACTATGGGAGGCGCACAGAGAGCCATGACTACATGGAACTCTATTCCACATCAAGTAACTGATGCAAGCAGTAGAATCTGATTTTTAAAAACAGATACAAGTACACCTTATGGAACATCAGGGACTGTGAAGCAACACAAACATAGGCACAGACACATGATAAGATACGCACTATACACACACGTACACATGGATTTTGTATTGTAGATATGTGGTAGTGGTGGATTAGCCGCCTGAGGGGACACAGTGAGTTGTGAAATCTGTGAATGTATTGTTATGTTTTAAAAATTGTATAGCTGCCTTAATTTTGCTGGACCCCAGGAAGAGTAGCTGCTGCCTTGGCAGCAGCTAATGGGGATCCCTAATAAATACAAATACGAAAGAGAGTTCCAAGCCTCTCTGCCAATAACAGGTCATTTTCAGTTCCCCCTCCCCACTCAGACCACTCCCAGACAGTCTTAGCAAAATTCTGTCATGAGAAATTGCCCTTTGCTAAGAAGCTATTTTTGTATTTTTTTTTACCATTTTAAATGAAAACAATCACAGTAAAGAACTTAAATTGTTACCCAGAAATGACTTGATATTGAGATAAAAGCGGCTGCATTGCTTTAGTGTGCATGGAGCCAGGAGATAATAATTAGAGGGAAAGGAGAGGAGAGAAATACTTTTGTTCGAGACAGAAAGACAGACAGACTAGCTGTTGGGGTATTCTGGTATACAGATGGCATGTTCTCCAAATGTTTAAATATTTATAAAATAACAAAGGGAAATGATCACTAGCTAATATCACTCTGGCTGTCGGAGTTCAGGCTGAAGTGTCATGTTGGATTAAACAGGGAGTTGTTGTGACATTAAAGGCCTGGTTCTGTCAATCGTGTCCTTTAAGTGTTTTGCAGGAGGGGCCAACGAGTTACCTGGGATTAAACCAACAACCATCTGGTCAACCAACTGAGAAAACTCTTTCCCCTCTGCCTTTATTTCAGGGTTTTCAGCATCAACACACAACAACTTCCTGTTTGATCCAACATGACACCTCAGCCTGAACTCTGGCAGCCAGAGTGACATTAGCTAGTGGTATTTTTCCTTTGTTCTGTTATACATATTTAATGCATGCCATCTGTCATCCAGGACAGAATCCTCACTGCAATTATTGAAATCAGAAGAATACTCCAACAGCTAGTCTGTCTGTCTGTCTTTCTGTCTAAAACAAAAGTCTACCTCTACTCTCCTGTCACTCTAATCATTATCTCCAGGCTCCATGCACACTAAAGCAATAGCTAAAATATAACTCTTTGTCTATTCTCACCATCTCTCTCTTTTGTCTGGGGTGATTCTCCTCTTTGCCTCTCTGTTTTCATAACATCAGCAAACACCAGCCTCATGCTCATGCCCTGCAACATCCCATTTATTCACAACTCTCCTCGCAACTCTCCTCCTCAGAAAGTGAATAGCTTAATCAATTGATAGTGAGAAAATTAGATTAGTTCCCAAGAAAAGTCAATGTTTTGTCTCCTTGACTATAGAAAGTTGTAGCTTAGCCTCTGAATGTCAATGAAACCAAGCAATGATATCCCCATATTCATAGGAGTCACGTCTTTCCCGGGTAGGCTATTTTACAGCTTGTTTCTAGCATAAAGCATTGTGGACCAAAGCGCTGTTATAGATCACTTTATATAATCAAATCCTTTTTATTTTATTCAAAATCCTAAGCTGACAAGGGGTAGGTCTGTGCTTTTTGTAATTTTCTTTAATAAAAGGTAGGCCTATGGAATATCCTCTCATACCCCCTCAATTCAAGTCTTGGTTTTAACTTAACAGCACTTCACTGACATGGAGTTAGGCTATTTAAAGTGCATGGTGGGTGGAGGAATTGACCGACAAATCCATGGATAAAGCAGTGTATATATAGCCTAACTTAGTCTGTCAAACAGGTAGGCCTACCTCGTATTTCTTAAATATGAATAAATAGGCTCCAACACAAAGCCCTCTTGTTGTTAAATTTAAACGTAGACTGTTGAAACTAATTCTTCCTACTCGAATTTCCTCCTTTCAGCACCATGAGCTGTCCATTTCTGATTAATTACGCCACGGCTGCTGCTTCAAGTTTCAGCACCACAATGGAAGTTACTTGAATCTGGCTCATAACTCTGATGGGCAAGAAACATATTGTTGATTTTACTAGACATATAACCGTTCTGTAAATTTGAAACCATCCCTTACACTTTTATATAACGGATACCCATCAGATCCCATGTCAACGTAAGACCAAGCTTTCTTTTGAAGAAAACACTGGTTAACAAACATCCACTGCAGATGTTTCCACTCCGAGAGCAGTTTCATCATTCCATATTCAAGGCATGAAAGAAATGAAGCAGAAAGCATCAAGTATGTAGTATGTAGTTCCAGACAGAACTATGCTGCCTTGATCTTTAACTGCACAACAATTCACATCCATAGAATCTATTCACATCCATTAAATCCATATTCCGCTTAATGCCTCATCAACTTGCACCATTTCCCTGTGAGGTTTGTGAATCAAGGCAGACTGAGGTTTTATGAGAGTTGTTGACGTCTCAACATACAGTAAAACAATGACGGAGATTGGAACAAATTCAGGAGTTCTCTGTAAGCCACGGACATTGTCTCTCTCTCTCTCATTGTCTCTCTCTGGCTCTCTCTTTCCCTTGCCATTGAGCTCTACCCTGGTCTTCCTCCTAAGAAGTGATTGTGAGAAGACAGCCGGTGGGATCGTGTCTGAGCTGACAACTGTCTCTCAGAAAGTAAAGGAAAAGTTCAAAGGCTCTCAGTAAGCCTCTGGAATGGAGATCTGATGTGTGATTGCAGAGGCCTATAGCCTACATGCAACTAATGTCCAAAGATGAGCTTGTCAATCAAACCAGGTGCCCTAAATTTCAAGTCAACTATTCCCTTTTAAAGAGCGGGAGAATCTCAATTGGTTTTGCCCAACTCTTATCGCCTCTCTCCTCCGTCCTCTCCTCGCCTGCTTTTGAAAAAGGTCAAAGGTAATCGAGGAGCGGAGGCGAGGAGAGGAAACGTGGAAACAAATGTGCTTGTATGAAATTAGACCCTGCTTCTCCACTCGCGCGTCATCACGCAAATTACATTTAGAGTGGTGGAATCCCCCAAATAAATGTGTAATGTGATAAACTACCTGAAGTAGGTAATCGAGGAGGTGAGCAGACTCCTCTGTTCGACAACTTATCAGTTTACGGGTCACGGAGGATGGAGGAGTCCAGGAGAGGACAGACTTTATCCCAATTGAGAATCTCCCGGTCTTCATTCCTTTTAAAAAGAGTCTTTCATCCCGGCTTTTACACAGCGTCAAATGCAACTTTTATGAAGGGTCTCCAAATGCATTAACACTACATTTTCATGTAGGAATAGACCACGTGGATATAAATCGAGACTTAGAGAGAGAGACATCAAGTAATGTCTTTTACAAATTGCCATCCTTTTACACAATGCTTTAGCAACATTAGATCAACCATGACATGGAAATGAAGCCTATTTGAATTTCAAATGTATGAGGGACACGGTAGAAAGACAGAGAATGGCAACACCCTCACAGATCACCTCTCGAACCAGATTTAAATAGCTTTGAACATAGAATTACACTCCCTTCATTTAAACAGGCACAAAATAGGATTGCACAATAAAGCTGGAATGCTTAAAAAGGGGTTGGAGTGTTAAATTACCAAAATATAAAACATTCGCTTACACAACCCAAAAATGAAATAAAACACAGACACACGCAAGCACGGACGAACACACACACACAAATGGAAGCGAGTCGAAAGGAAGAGTAGATACTCATTCCCTCATCTGAATCAAGGCATCTTTGACAGTCACAATTTATCATCATCTACCGTTTAGGCTGCCCTTGTCCAATAATACAAGCCAAGTTATGCAACACTAATTGGGAATAGACCTTGTCATCCCAAAGCCTTGTGGTTAGAAAACAGAGCGCTGTGGGCTTACTCAGTAGACGTCATGTCCAGCCAGGTAACATCCCCACAAGGCTATGGGATGTTCCACAGCTCTTAACCTAGCGTAGCAGGCGTAAATGAAACACCTGAAACTAGATCCCCTACATACTGGTCTTGACGAGAAGAAGAAAAAACTGTCGGGGGAGGTTCTCTTCTGCATTGTTCAACCAATCATGTGGAGGACGAGTTTAGATGGTGTGTCACATTGTTAACGTCCAAAAGCGGAAGTTGCATCACAGGCTCTTTCCATTTCCCCTGTGAACCAGGACATCCGGTTGATGGGGACTCGGCAGAGGCTAAACAGCTCCTAGACTTATGGAGCAGCTCTTGACAGGAGGAGCCTTGCCTTGGTGGAAGAGGCTTTTGCAGCTCAGGGTAAAAAAACGCCATTTGTAGAAAAAAATAACTTATTAAAGCACATTCATCTCATGTTACGTGGCAACATGAAACAGAATCACATAATTTACTGGGATTTTCAGACACTCAAGTCTTCACACAATCACTGCAGTTCTGCTCTGACTACTGCTAAACCCAGACATCCTTCAGGATATATTCAATATTTTGTGAGATCGTACAGTCAGTGCTATAGTTTTATAAGGTGGGATCATTTGTAATGTGAATAAAGAATGTCTGCAGGCTATTTGATAAACAATGGTTACTAGAATGTAAATCACCTGATGAGAAAGCTATAGCAGATCTGCAGATAAAAGCCATTCCACTGTATTATGCCATCAGACAGAGTTGCCCGGCTTATCTCCAGCAAATCAAATAAATGAATAATACACACACACACTACATCAAACACAGAACCAAGGAATACACAAATACTTTGGTACAGAACCATATATTTGGCTAAATATATGTCTCTGCTTCTGTACACATCCAGGTGTGTGTGTGTGTGTGTGTGTGTGTGTGTGTGTGTGTGTGTGTGTGTGTGTGTGTGTGTGTGTGTGTGTGTGTGTGTGTGTGTGTGTGTGGTGTGTGTGTGTGTGTGTGTGTGTGCGTGTGCGCGTGTGGTGTGTGTGTTAGTCGACTAGTCAAATGTTTGGTCGGTAGGCTGTTGATTGTTTTAGTCGAGCAGTCGCAAATATATATTTTTGTTTATGGCACACGAGACACCTGTCTAATTCGCGCCTGTCTCAGTGGACTAATCCATTACTGAGGCCACGGGAATGGCACAGTCCAAAAAGAAGGGGAGTGTGGCTAAGATGCACAAGGCACCTCTCCCTCCAGAATGCAATCTCTCCACCAATTTGTGCACATTTATTGTTTCATAACTTCGTTGTGTGAATGGTTTGCCCTTTGATTGTTAATGTCTATCAATCCACCATTAGGCTACATTTACATTTACATTTAAGTCATTTAGCAGACGCTCTTATCCAGAGCGACTTACAAGTTGGGCTACATACACTGAGTATACCAAACATTTATTGAGTTTGCCCTCAGAACAGCCTCAATTCATCGGGGCATGGACTCTACAAGGTGTCCAAAGCGTTCCACACGGATGCTGGGTCATGTTGACTCCAATGCTTCTCACAGTTGTGTCAAGTTGGCTGGATGTTCTTTGGGTGGAGGACCATTCTTGACACACACAGGAAACTGTTGAGTGTGAAAAACCCAGCAGTGTTGCAGTTTTTGACAGAAACTGGTGCACCTGGCACCAAGACCATACCCCGTTCAAAGGCACTTTAAACTTTTGTCTTGCCCATTCACCCTCTGAATGGCCCACATATACAATGTCACACCCTGACCTGTTTCACCTGTCTTGTGCTTGTCTCCCCCCCCCCCCTCCAGGTGTCGGCCATCTATCCTCATTATCCCCTGTGTATTTATACCTTTATTCTCTGTTTGTCTGTTGCCAGTTCGTCTTGTCAGGTCTTACCAGAGTTCCCGTCTCCCTGCTTTCTCAAGTTCTGTTTCCTAGCTTCCCCGGTTAGTTCTGTTTCCTAGCTTCCCCGGTTCTGACCATTCTTTCTGCCCTGACCCCGAGCCTGCCTGTCGTTCTGTACTTGCCTGACTCTGACCCGTTTACGAACTTCTGCCTGTCCTGACCCCGAGCTTGTCTGCTGTTCTGAACCTTATTGACTCTGCCCTGGATTACGGACTTCTGCCTGCCTTTGACCTGTCTTTTGCCTGCCCCCTGTTTGGGTCAATAAACATCTGTGACTCTAGCTGTCTGCATCTGGGTCTTATCTTGAGTTCTGAATGAACTAGTATGAACTAGCCATGACTGACCCAGCAGACTCAGACCAGCACCATAATGCTGTCTCCCTGCAAGGAGCCACCATTGGAAGACATAAGGAGTTACTGCAATGTCTTATGGAGGGACTCCATACCCTGGCAGAACACCATGACCAGGCATTCGATACATTGCTGGAGCAATTCCACAGATTCCCTACTGGGCAGCGGGTCACACCCGTAATCTCCCAGCCTACCCCATTGTCCCAAGAACCCTGCTTACGTCCTCTGGAGCACTATGTTGGAGAGTCCGGAACCTGCCGGGCTTTTCTCTCACAGTGCTCCCTCATTTTCGAGCTGCAGCCTTCTTCGTTCCCCTTGAACCGCTCGAGGATAGCATACATCATAACGCTGATGTCCGGGAGGGCACTTGCCTGGGCCACGGCGGTGTGGGAGCAACAGTCCGCCGTCTGCCTCAGTCTGGAGGAGTTTGTGGTGGAAGGTCGGAAGGTGTTTGATTCTCCGTTGTCCGGGAGAGAGGCTGCTCGTAAGCTGCTCCAGCTACGTCAAGACTCCCGTTGTGCCTCCTGGAGAACCAGCTTTTTGTGAAAGCGGAGAAATGAGAATTCCATCGCTCCACCATCCCCTTCCTTGGTTACATCATCGCTGCAGGGAATGTACAGATGGATTCCGGGAAGGTGAGAGTGGTGGTGGATTGGCCCTATGTCCAGAGTGCAGCTGCAACGTTTCCTGGGATTTGCCAACTTCTATCGCCGCCTTATCCTGGCTTACAGCACCCTGGCTTCCCCCCTGTCTGCACTCACCTCTCCCAAGGTTCCGTTCACATGGTCCCCAGCTGCTGACCGGGCATTCCGGGACCTCAAGCAGCGCTTCACCACTGCTCCCATATTGGTTCATCCTGACCCATCCCGTCAGTTTGTGGTGGAGGCCGATGCTTCGGATGTCAGAGTGAGGGCTATCCTGCCCCAGTGTTCTGCCCTGGATTCTAACGTTGTGGAAGTTTAGAATGACACAATTTCATGTGTACAATGTCCAAAGACCTACATCACTATACTGAGAGCGTGTCCATTACTAAAATGACCTATTTGATAATTTTTTGTGCTTTTGTTCATGTATTTGAACGCGGTAGCTGGGGTATGTTTCTCAAAACAAGCCAAAATCAAAAAAGTGTCTGGACCCTTCTAGAACATGCATTTAACATAAAAATTAAGAACTCACCCATTGAAAAT
This sequence comes from Salvelinus sp. IW2-2015, assembly GCF_002910315.2. Lineage (NCBI taxonomy): Eukaryota > Metazoa > Chordata > Actinopteri > Salmoniformes > Salmonidae > Salvelinus > Salvelinus sp. IW2-2015. The sequence continues at coordinate 8,102,648 of NC_036860.1, forward strand.
GCAGTTTTGTACTCTCCACAGCTCCACCAATCTATCTTCCACACATCGACGACACTTGGTAAGTGTTATTGTTGCTTTCCTCTTCGCCATCATTGTTTTGGACTTATATGCTGAATGTTCATTGGCTATTGGCAGCAGTCCTTACCCAATCAAATCAAATTGTATTTGTCTGATGCGCCAAATACAACAGGTGTAGACCTTACAGTGAAATACTTACTTACAAGCCCTTACTTACAAGCCTTGTACAATGTCCAAAGACCTACATCACTATACTGAGAGCGTGTCCATTACTAAAATGACCTATTTGATAATTTTTTGTGCTTTTGTTCATGTATTTTGAACCGTAGCTGGGTATGTTCTCAAAAACAGCCAAATCACAAAAAAGTGTCTGGACCCTTCTAGAACATGCCATTTAACATAAAAAATTAAGAACCTCACCCATTGAAAATGCAGTTTTGTACTCTCCACAGCTCCACCAATCTATCTTCCATCACATCGACGACACTTGGTAAGTGTTATTGTTGCTTTCCTCTTCGCCATCATTTTGTTTGGACTTATATGCTGAATGTTCATTGCTATTGCAGCAGTCCTTCCCCAATCAAATCAAATTGTATTGTTGATGCGCCAAATACAACAGGTGAGACCTTACAGTGAAATACTACTTACAACGCCCTTAACCAACAATGCAGTTTCAAGAAAAATCCCCCCCAAAAAATCTGAAATAAAAGTAACAAATAATTCAAGAGCAGCACTAAAATACAATAGCGGGGTTATATACAGGGGGTACCTGTACAGAGTCAATGTGCGGGGGCACCGGTTAGTCGAGGTAATTGAGATAATATGTACATGTAGGTAGAGTTATTAAAGTGACTATGCATATATAATAACACAGAGTAGCAGCAGAGTAAAAGAGGTGGGGGGGTCAATGCAAATAGTCTGGGTAGCCATTTGATTAGATGTTCAGGAGTGTTATGGCTTGGGTGTAGAAGCTGTTTAGAACCCTCTCGGAGCTAGATTTGGCACTCTGGTACCGCTTGCCGTGTGGTAGCAGAGAGAAAAGTCTATGACTAAGGTGGCTGTAGTCACGTCGTAGCAGTGCTCATACTACAAGATGCACGAGCAACATTTCTGACATGTCTGAAAATTATTGGGACATCCGACAGGGGTCTGGAGAACGGAACAGCCATCATCGGTGCGTCCTTGACACACTCAAACTACACGAGTCCCGACGTACTGATCCGAGCCAAGATTTTGTGATTAGAGACCCTCAAATTTACGGGACTGTCTACTAAGGTCAGATTTGCCTAATAAAAAAACATAGCATTTTATGTATCTCATTCCTGATGGCAATTTCCCTTGTCACCTGTAGCTTGTATTATGTGGGTGACTGGGCATACAGTACACTACACAACTTCAAAAATCTTAACAGCTTGGACGTGCTCACATTTCCCGATTTCCTTGTCCCAAATATTTCATTCCATCCATCCCCAACCCCAGGATATGGAAGCTCACATTACACGATGATTCCCTTAGTTGATCGTTCGCTGTGTTTCTCGGTTGATTTAGGGAAAAAAAACTACCGATATGCAAACAGCAAGCTGCTTTATAAGTGTGCACATTATTATGTGCCCAAACATCAAGAAAGAGATGGAGGCGCAGAATATGGACCTGCAAATGGTTGGACAGACACGGACAACAAGGACTTATACTCTACAGAGGGAATTGGAGGTGAAAACTTTTAATATTGAAAAGGCAGCTGCATTCTCTCCACAGCTCCACCAATCTGTCATAATCATGACTAAACCCCGCCCATTTCTAAAATGTATCTTCTTAAGATCTGATTTTAAACCTAACCCTAACCTTAACTAGACTGCTAACATTAGACCTAACCCTAACCTTAAATTAAGGTTTTAATGATTTTTTACAATATAGCCAATTTTGACTTTGTGGCTATGGTAACTAGTGACAACCTACGTTGTGTTGTTGCTTTTCTCTTCGCCATCATTGTTTTGGTCTCACATGCTGAGTGCTCATTGGCTATCGGAAGTAGTCCTTGTCCAATCGCGGTGTAACACTGCTCATACTACAAGGATGCACAACCAACATTTCTGACATGTCCGAAAATTATAGGGACATCCGACATGGGTCTGGAAAACGGAACAGCCATCATCGGTGCGTCCTTGACACACTCAAACTACACGAGTCCCGACGTACTGATCCTAACCTAAGTTCATAGGATTTCACCCCAATCATGAAAATTCATCTGGGATGGCAAAAATCATCTAGTGTATGTCTGGCATAAGCTTAGGCAACCCAATTTGAAAGAACAATGCTCTGATCATTGGCTGTTCGTTCCCAACCCATAGGAATCCCCACGCCGTTGACCAGTTTAAAATGGTGGAAGCCTTCAATGGCAATGTCCATGCTAAAATGTGTCTCAGTGAGACAAACACTAACAGTCATGATTACATAGAACTAATGTATGCACAAGTACAGTTTACCCCATGTGCACATCATCCCCGGAGGTGTCAGTCAGAGCCTCACACCCCTTCCCCCTTCTCCCTCCTCACAACCCCCTCTTCTCCTCCCTTCTCCATCCTCCTCCCTACCCCCTTCCTCCCTCCCTCCCCTCCGCCTCCCATCTACTTACCCTAGGACCCACGGCAACAACGGAACATAAATTATGCAGCAATGTGTCAGACAGGTGGAATAATTAAGCAGTAGATTGAGGCATAATGCATTACAATCATTTATCAACACAGTCCTTGCCTGCAGGTCACCAACCACAATATAATTAAATAACATGATTCATTCTATGAAGCATACACTGAGCTGTTCCCCTCATGTTTCTTCCTCTCTATACCTTCCTCTCTTTCTCTCTATTGCTCTTTTTTCTCCCTGTGTTGTGGAGCTTAGCACGTTTTGGGAACTTTTGTTAGTTCTAGTCTATGTTTTTAATAAGCACCTTGAGGCTTACATTTATTACATGTGTTATTAGGAGTACTGCAGTGCTTTCTGTATTCCAATCAAAAGTTTAGTCACAACAGGAGAGACACGACTCCATAAGCCATAGGCTGTTTGGTAGTTCCACGTTAGAAAACGTATCAGGACTCAAAACGTATGATGATGTATGTGTGATTGCAGGTGCAGATCGTCCCAAGATTCTCAATTTCGCCATATGAATAAGAATGAGTTACAAGCAGGCCCAGCTGCTCCATCCATACACTGGCGCCTGCGCGCACACACACACACACACACACACACACACACACACACACACACACACACACAAACACACACACACACACAACACGGATCCCTTTACCCCATCTCCCATCTCTATTGATACATACAAGCAAGTGGAAATTACATTTGCATCACAACCAGTCCCCCATCTCACGTTAGTCTCTACACATCACACATGACACATGAATAGAACACAGCTAGAAAAAAAACATATACAGATCAGTGCCGTTTAAGATGAGGGAGGATGATTTTTTTCATGAGCTTGGCATTATTTCAATTACAGCATATTTGATGACTCTCATTCATATTCCATTCACCCAGGTCAATGTAACAGCGATCGGTTTAGGCTACTACACGATACTAAAATGTTCCCTATACCCATCATGAGGTTGCTACAACCTTGCCTATGAATGAAAGTTTACAACGTAGGTGCACACGGGTCGAGAGACAAATTTGAGGTGACAGACAGTGACACATAGACAGACAGTGACACATTCAATGCCGCCTTGCACACTCTTGCCTGCATCTAGCTGACATAGGGTGTAATCATTAGTTCAACAGTTGCAAACAAGAGTTTCTATTGAACAAATGTTTATCCCCGTTTTGTTCCATTTACTTCCGTTTAAGAAAAGTTTTTCAACAGAATCGGCTGAATGAATACACCCCTGATCACGCGTAAACACAATTAAATTTCATAGCAGCCACGTTGTATTCCTTCTCACATCTCTCCTCCTCTCACCTCTTCCCTTCGCTTGTGGACTTCAATGTACATCAGCTGTTTGTGACCAGGCGGAAAAACCTTTCCAAGCCAAACCATATCATAACTGCTACACACAGCCTACATCGTTTTCACCATATCAGCTAAAGTAATGTCATAGACAGCATAGCTAATAGAACTAACGCATTAGTAAACCTGCTACAATCATGCAGCAATGTTACAGTGTACAGTCAGTAAGCAGTTACACCGGTGGGTCCCAGTGGCAATAAATGAGTAATACAAAAAGCTTACCTTGACTTGGTAGAGTTCCAGTGTTGTGTTGGAAAGTCATAGCCAGCTAGCTAACATAGCATCCCTCTGTTTGAGCAGGGTGTTTCAGTAGGCTAAACTAGCTAGCTAAGTAAGTGAAACTGAAAGTGGAAAAAATGACACTCTCTCTCTCTCCCTCTCTCTTGCTTCTCCTTCGTTTTGGAAGAAATGAATTTGTTCAAAACTGTTCAACTATTGTTTTTCTCTCTCTTTGAGTCAACTACTCACCACATGTTATGCACTGCAGTGCTAGCTAGCTGTAGCTTATGCTTTCAGTTCTAGATTAATTCTCTGATCCTTTGATTAGGTGGACAACATGCCAGTTCATACTACAAGAGCTCTGACAGGCTGGAGGATGTCCTCCGGAAGTTGTCATAATTACTGTGTAAGTCTATGGAAGGGTGTAAGAACCATGAGCCTCCTAGGTTTTGTGTTGAAGTCAATGTACCCAGAAGAGGACGGGAAAAAAAGGATACAATTTTAAATGTTTTACAAATAAAAAATGTATGAAATTCACTGAGGAAGATGGTCCTCCCCTTCCTCCCCTGAGGAGCCTCCACTGATACAGATGTAGGATCTTCATTTGAGCCAGTTTGCTACAGCAGGAAAATAATCCTGCAGCAACAGGAAATGTGAATAATTATTATAGTCAATGAACATTTTTGTAGGGGTTGATGAAAATGTGTTAGGGCAAATCAAGTCTGAAATTTCAGTGGAAATAACAAACGTTAGAAGCCTTTTAAAAAATCAAATACACTACAAGTTTGCATTTCCTGATTTGCTGGAAAATTCTCTGCAACAAAAGAGTGATCAAATTAAGATCCTACATCTGTAGCAGCAGCTGTAGGTGCAGGTGTAGGTGATGTAGCTAGTGCTGATCAGAGCATGCAGTAAAAGACATCACCAATAAGATCCTTGTATCATCCACACGAACTCAACCCGCATCCAGGTAATTGTTTTATTAATTCATGAATTTATTATGAGCCGCTCATATGGTAATGGCTTAGAGCTGGTACATTGTATTGAATTTGGACAGTCATCTATAAAGCCTCCTGTTAGAGAGTGTCACGCCCTGACCTTAGAGAGCCTTTTTATGTCTCTATTTGCTTTGGTCAGGGTGTGATTTGGGTGGGCATTCTATGTTCTTTATTTCTATGTTTTGTATTTCTATGTTTTGGCCGGGTATGGTTCTCAATCAGGGACAGCTGTCATGCGTTGTCTCTGATTGGGAATCATACTTAGGCAGCCTTTTTTCCCTTTGGTGTTGTTGGGTAGTTATCTTTGTTAGTGGCACTAATGCCCTGTTAGGCTTCAAATCAAAATCAAATCAAGTTTATTTTATATAGCCCTTCGTACATCCGCTAATATCTCGAAGTGCTGTACAGAAACCCAGCCTAAAACCCCAAACAGCAAGCAATGCAGGTGTAGAAGCACAGTTGTTTCTTTTTCTTGTTTTGTTGGCGACATTTACTATAATAAAAGAAAACGTACGCTCACCACGCTGCACCTTGGTCTCCTTCCGACGACGGCCGTGACAGAGAGTGATGGACCACAACACTCATCAGAGCCAGCCATTGATTATACAAGAGATGGATGAATGGAGGAGGGAAGGGAGAAGGTGGAAGGGAGGATGATAGGAAGGATAGAGGGATAATTAAGCAGGGGGAGAAAGGATGGAGGAGGAGGGCAATCTACTGTATCAAAGGGTAGTATAGCATTAATGTACCGATGCGCGCTGAGAGTCGGGAAGCAAGTTCAGGGAGTGAGTGTTTTAATAAATATACCCAACATAATACAAAAGAAGAAACACGAACAGCGCACAGACATGAAACTGAAACAATGACGCCTAGGGATGAAATCAAAGGGAGTGACATACAGGGAAGGTAATCAGGGAAGTGATGGGAGTCCAGGTGAGTCTTACGACACGCAGGTGCACGGAACGATGGTGACAGGTGTGCGCCATAATGAGCAGCCTGGAGACCTAGAGGCCGGAGAGGGAGCATACGTGACAATTAACCCTTTAGACCTCAATAGAATTATATTTTCTCACACATTTCAAACAAACAGACGGAGCTCAAAAACAAAGAAATAATGACAATTACAAGTTAACTTAGTTCTAAAGAGCACAACCTCTTCTTTAATATGACACCACATTCATGTCAATATCACTCATTTAGTCATCAAAAAGAAAGGAGGACCAAGGCACTCTTCATATAATTAATTAAAATGCCTTTATTAGTATGGCATGTTCAATAGAAACAAAGTTATTTAAAAACCGACGCGTTTCGGCTGCATGGCCTTCGTCAGGGAGTACAGAAAAAAGAGAATACAATGTCCTCTTTTGAAAGGCTTTTCCAATTAGCCCTAATTAGAAGAGGGCGTGGTTACCAAATTGGACACACCTAGTAAGCAATAATATACACATGAAAAGGTGAAATACTGTAGCTATGTTATCATGAGCATACAACTCCAAGCTAGAAGCAT
>NC_036860.1:8109424-8127929 GCF_002910315.2 Salvelinus sp. IW2-2015
CAAGCTAGAAGCATCAGAACACCCAGAGAGGCAGTTCCAACCCTAACCATGACTGGGAGAAGTGTCCAGAACAAGAAAGCAATATATTCCACAGTACACCAGACCACAGCAAAACATGAACAGTCCAAACATAGCTAGAGGGCAATTGAGCAAAATGTCCACTAGATGACAGCAAATGGACCCATCATGACCCTACAGGAAGGGTGAGAAATCTATATCTTCATTTAAACCAGGGTACTTAGTGGCCTGTAGTTTGTAAATCCAAAAACTTTGGTTTAACTGTTTAAGACGGTCCCCTTTTCTAATAGAGGCCGGAACATGATCAATACCCATAGCTTGTAGGGAGGCAGGGTTACCATGGTGTAAGGACTTGTAGTGCCTTGCCATGGGGTAGTCTTCATTGCCTACCCGTATGGCGTACTTGTGTTCCGCCAAGCGATCTTGAAGGCMTCTCTTTGTCCGTCCAATGTAGAACACCTTGCACTGTGGACATTCCAGTCTATAGATGACATGAGTGGTTTTGCAGTTAATAAAATGCTTGAGGTAATACTCCATTTTAGACGCTGTGTRAACAAAATACTTTTTCTGTGCAATATTACTGCAATGGTTGCACTGGTTACATTTAAAAGAGCCCTTGGGTTTGTGGTSAAGCCAAGTTTTTTGAGAGTCACCCGGAAGATAACTGTGGACTAATTTGTCATTTAGGGTAGGACATCTCTTAAAGCTTATGACTGGTGGTTCAGGAAAGACTTGGCGTAGTAGCGTATCACTTTGGATGATTCCCCAATTATTTTTAATGATTCTTTTAATGTTCTCTGCTTCAGTGCTGTATTTTGTAACAAAATACACTCTCTGATGTATCACGAGGCACTCCTCCTCTTCGTAACAAGTTCTCTCTGTCAAGTAATCATTTATCATCACTCATTTAGTATTCCATTGTGTGAAGACACTCACTATCAAAACACGATTAACACTATAAAAAAAATAAGAGTATTTCAATTGTAGTAAATTTGACTAAATTACTCAAAATGTACCAATTGCAATATAATAATACAAATGTGACCAGAGGACAATATTCAGAAAGTATTTCAAAACCCAAACAAAGTAGTCTGTTTGATTGACAACGATTCTTACTTCTGAAACTGTAACGATTCTCATTGGTGGAAGGAGAAGAGGACCATGGTGCAGCGTGGTAAGTGTTCATATTATTTAATAAAATACGCAACACTTGACAAAACAACAAACGAACAGTCCTGAAAGGTGAAACAAACACTAAACAGGAAACAACCACCCACAAACACAGGTGGGAACAGGCTACCTAAGTATGATTCTCAATCAGAGACAACGATAGACAGCTACCTCTGATTGAGAACCATACCAGGCCAAACACATAGAAATACAAAACAAGGACAACATAGAACACCAGACATAGAATACCCACCCACATCACACCCTGACCAAACTAAAAATAGAAACATACAAAGCAATCTACGGTCAGGGCGTGACAGTAACAATTTAGAAATTCAAACAAATATTCATAGAGTCTCTCAATAAGATTTAGTACTCAACCAAAATATAGAATTAGTAGCCTACTTTGACAACAATTCAGTAAATGGAACAAGTATTAGATAGACAAAGAGAGAAGATACAAAACACACCTACTGTTCAGAGACGATTAAAAAAAATACACAATTTCCCTATAAGATTTGTATGACAAATTCATGTCACACTGTCACTTGGGTTTTTGCATTTAGCCTACAGCATGCCATGAAACTTTTTGAAGCACGGCTCCATCCTACAAAATGGCACACAATTAAAAAATAGTACTTTGACCAACAAGTATTATTCAATTGAGAAAGATTCAGAGAAAAGATTCAGAGAAAAAATCCAAACGCACCCACACAAAATAGGCTATTATTAGACTGACAAAGATTCTTACCTCTGTAACAATATAAAAATGCAAACCACTATTCAGAGACTATTTAAAAATGTAGATAACCTCTCTCAATAAGATTTAGTAAAGACTAGGCCTGTGACACAAAATGTAGAAATTGTAGCCCACTTCAGTGAATGCAGACAGATACAGAGAGAAGATACAAAACACCATTTTAAAAAAGTACACCAAGATTTGTTGGACAAATTCATATTTCACACTATCGCTTTAGTGTTTGCATTTAGCCTACAACATATCATGGAACTTCTGGAAGCGCGGCCCCATCCTGCAAAGTGGCACAGAACACGTAGAGCACCCAAAGGAGGTTTCTACACTCCCACTCGTTGCCGTGCACACCACATACCCTCTCTTGTGCCCTTCAAACTTCACCAGGGAGTGGCCTGATTTAAAATGATGAGTAAACTCGGTCCACACCCCCTGGTTCCACACTCTTGACTCGTCTCTTTCTGCCACGGTAGCCATGTCACCAAGTGAACGCACAAGCTGCATTTTGAATGCCTCCAGGGAACAGTGCCTCCAGGGAACAGTGCCTCCAGGGAACAGTGCCTCCAGGGAACAGTGCCTCCAGGGAACAGTGCCTCCAGGGAACANCAGGGAACAGTGCCTCCAGGGAACAGTGCCTCCAGGGAACAGTGCCTCCAGGGAACAGTGCCTCCAGGGAACAGTGCCTCCAGGGAACAGTGCCTGCGGTTTCTGGGAAGGGGCCTTTGCATGGTCCCCCAAACTGGTCTACTGACGCCGAGCTCAGGGTACCATACATAAGTAGCAATGTGCCACGCAACTGCTTTGAGCAGCTACATTATGGAGGTACATGCACTTTCACCAAATTCTACAAATGGGACAAACAAATTGCACAAAATACGCTGTGTGGTACAAGGGTGAATGGTGAGACTTGGGGCAGATGCACTCCATGGAAACATAGATTCCCCTCACTGGTGTGCTATTCCTCTTCCTCGTCCTCCTCCTCTCCCTCACCATGGCCCTCTTCCTCTCCATATTCCTCTCCCGCCACGCTCCACTCTCTCCTCTTCACTCTCTTCTTCCTCTCTCCACTCTCCTCTCGCTCCACTCCTCCCTCCTCTTCCTTCTCGCTCCACATATCTATCCCTCCAATCATCTCTAACTCCTCTTCCTCCCTGCCTTCTTCTGCTAAGCCCTGTCACTCCAGAGATGTTAGATCAGGTTCGTCCGGGTTCTGGCCACTCAAGAACATTCAGAGATTTGTCCCGAAGCAACTCCTGCACTGTCTTGGCTGTGTGCTTAGGGTCACTGTCCTGTTGGAAGGTGAACCTTCACCCCAGTCCTGTTGGAAGGTGAACCTTCGCCCTAGCCCCACCTCCCTGACCAAGGTCCTTCTCCTCCGATTGCTCAGTTTGGCCGGGCAGCCAACTCTAGGAAGAGTCTTGGTGGTTCCAAACTTCTTCCATTTAAGAATGATGGAGGCTACTGTGCTCTTGGGACCTTCAATGCTGCAGACATTTTTTGGTACCCTTCCCCAAATCTGTGCCTTGACACAATCCTGTCTCGGAGCTCTATGGACAATTCCTTCGACCTCATGGCTTGGTTTTTGCTCTGACATGCACTGTCAACTGTGGGACCTTATATACACAGGTGTGTGCCTTTCCAAATCATGTCCAATCAGTTGAAATTACCACAGGTGGATTCCAGTCAAGTTGTAGAAACATCTCAAGGATGATCAATGGAAACAAGATGCACCTGAGCCGCAATTTCAAGTCTCATAGCAAAGGGTCTGAATAGTTATGTAAATAAGGTATTTCTGTTTTCACAGTGTCAAAACCCACATTTATTTTCCCTGCCAAGATGTTTCCTTTCATTTGAACGTTTGTTTCTTAAGTCCTTTGTTGTTGTTGTAATGAATTTGTTACAGTAATGTTGTCTTCATATTTTAAATAACTTGCATGAAATACACTTTAGGACACTGTCATGAAGAATTATGACCATCCTGTGTCACTTTACTTGGACTAAGAAAATCCACTTTATGATGCTGTCAAAAAGCATTATGATGGATAGGCCTATCACGTACATGCCCTTATGTCAGTCATCACTCAAAAAGAGGGTGTCTTGTCCTGCTCCTGGAATCTGCTCCTGCATTCATCCCAGTCATCAGCAACAGACCATTGGGGTAGGTGCATGTCTGACATCAATTTGTGCGCAATTACAATGATATGGTCAATTTCAGAAAATGTTATATAACAGAAACATACTGTTGACAAGTAGGCTATGTTGTAATGGAATGTTTTGCCTTGTGTGGTAGGTTTTGTGGGTTTGGACACTCTTATGTAGGTGTCATAACCAGCCATGAAATAACTACCGTAGTAGGTTTTGTGGGTTTGGACACTCTTATGTAAGTGTCATAACCAGCCATAAATAACGCAATACATGTCACAACAGGTGTAAATATATGTGTCATGACAGCATTATGACCATATTATGACAGGTTATGACAAGTTATGTCAGCTGTTATGACACATTATGAAATGGTTATGACCATGTCATAACGTTTTATCACACTGTGTGTCAAGTAAAGCGTTGCCCAAATATATATGTATTGAATATATAGTCTATAACCACCCAACAATAGATAGTCTATCTGCAGGTCAAACACGTACACAGAGTTCTGTTCCATCTGACTCCAGAGGAGCAGCCTGTATTTCTAGTTCAAAAACAGTAACAGCTTTCTGATGACCAGAACACAACACATAGGGATAGCTTCAATGTTCTGGAGGGAATGGGTTTTGTGACTACCCTATAAGGTTTCCATCCCCCCTGAATATCTACTGTTCTGTGGTCAGATGAAACTAGCATCCCTGGTGTGTCTGTGTGTGCCTATTTATGAGTAAATGTGGGGCGATAGCTAGCTAAACCTTTCACGGTTATGGGATGGAATCAGATAACTGTAGTGGAAAGAGAGGCAGCAAGCTGACACCGGTTTGTGCTGTCAATTCTACAGCTCTCCTGTCTGCATGAGCAGTGTTTCCTGTGATGGAATAGTGCTCTTCACCTGACAAACCACAACGTGACAGATGGTGCGTCCCAAATGGCACCCTATTATATTGCATTACTTTTGGCCAACGAACTATCATGGTCCTAACATACCAAGACAGTCGTGAAGAGGGCACGACAAAAACTTTTTTCCCTCAGGAGACTGAAAAGATTTGGCATGGGCCCTCAGATCCTCAAAAGGTTTTACAGCTGCACCATCGAGAGCATCCTGACCAGTTGCATCACCGCCTGGTATGGCAACTGTTTGGCATCTGACCGTAAGGAACTACAGAGGGTAGTGCGAGCGGTCAGTACATCACTGGGGCCAAGCTTCCTGCCATCCAGGACCTATATAATATGCGGTGTCAGAGGAAAGCCCATAAAATTGTCAGAGACTCCAGTCACCCAAGTTCTAGACTGTTTTCTCTGCTACCACACGGCAAGCAGTACCGGCGCGCCAAGTCTAGGACCAAAAGGCTCCTCAACAGCTTCTACCCCCAAGCCATTAGACTGCTGAACAATTCATAAAAACCACCACCGTACATTTCCATTGATCCCCCCCTTTCCCCCCCCATTTGTTTTGTACACTGCTGCTACTCGTTGTTTGTTACCTATGCATAGTCACTTCGCCCCCGCCTACATGTACAGATTACCTCAACTAGCCTGTACCCCTGCACACTGACTCGGTACCGGTGCCCCCTGTATATAGCCTCGTTATTGTTATTCTTATTGTGTTACTTTTTATTATTACTTTTTATTTTAGTCTACTTGGTAAATATTTTCTTCTTCTTGAACTGCACTGTTGGTTAAGGGCTTGTAAGTAAGCATTTCACGGTGAAGTCTACACTTGTTGATCACAAACATCCAGAGGATCACATCACAGGAGAGCTATCACTGAGAGGACTCCGTCTCTCATACTTCAAACAAGCATGAACACTCCCTGTCTCTCTCTCTCAATTCAACTCAAAGGACTTTATTGGCATGGGAAACATATGTTTACATTGCCCAAAGCAAGTGAAGTAGATCATAAACAAAAGTGAAATAAACAATAAAAAATGAACAGTTAACATTACACTCACAAAAGTTTCAAAGAGAGTTTCTCTCTCTCCCGCTCAGTCTGTGTAGCTACTTGTGTTTCCTTTTTTGTTTTCCCGGTGTAAAGGTACAAGACGCTCCAGTTCCCTCAACAACTCTCCTCATCCTCACCATGTCTCCTTGCCGCTCTCCTCTTCTCCCTTTTCCACACCACATGCTGTTTAGTCAGGTGTAAAAGATGCAAGTTATTAGTTGCAATTCCCCAGACATAGATCTCTGTCCCTATCTAATTTCACCCTTCTTGCCCCACTCCCTAGCTCTCTCTCTCCTCCGTCTCTCTCTCTCTATGAGGATGCAGGATGCTCTGATTTACTCAACAGCTCTCCACCTGCATTCCCCCATCCCTTCATCCATCTATCCTACCATATATCTCTCCATTCCTACATCCACCCATCCCTACCTCCCTCTCTCTCTCTCTCTCTCTGAGACGTGTCCACATCAGAACCTCTCTGGAGGGTAACGAGCCTTGATATTTCCCATGAGCGTCTGGGGCTGCCATGGGGCTCAGCTTGAGGGAGCTGCACACGTCACAGGGGGAGGCCCCGGGAGAGACCAATCTTCTATGGAACAATTCACCTCTGCCACGAGGACTGTGTGCCTGTGTGAGCATGCATGACAAAGACAGAGCCTGTATTTTACACATTATTTGGGACATTGCATCTTGGCTGCCACGAACATGACCATGGCAGCTGAACATTTTCACACGCAAGTGTAACGGACGTGACGCTGCCTGCTTAGCGAGTACCACATCCTCCCGATTCGGCTCACACTGAGGCTCGAATTTAGGGACCTCTGCCTTGCTGGCACGTGACCACCCTCCCATAGCGTCTTACCAGTCTCGCCACGCGGAAACCTAGCTGTTCAGCGGCGCAAGTGGGGACAATTCAGGCCGAGGAGTGAGTTTCACACATCCCCATCTGCTACACACACACACACAATCCCTGCCAAAGAGGACACACACAGCCCCCCTCTGTGTCCCTCTGGGCCATGTGGTGCACCTGTGTCTGTGGCCTCTTTCCCGCCTCGCTGGCTCCCTGGCTGCACCAGTGAAGAACAGAGCTGTGCTGTCCCTTCCAGGAACACTGTGCTACAGCCAGAACCTAGGGCCCTCCAGGAGAATAGCAGGTCAAGGGGGAACAGTGTGGGCACAATCTGTCACTCACTAACACTGCTCCACTCATGGAGGCTCTCGCCTGGCCCAGATTGGAGGACAGGAGCCATGGAGGGGATAGATGGTCTGGCACTCTGGACAGGGATACAGGGATACTGACACGGAAGACTGGCTGTTTTGGGAGGATGACTGATAACCTGCTGTGTTGGTACCTACTGCTAAGCATCTGTATTCAGAGCAGACCTACAACGGAACAAGTCTCTCCCAGTATCAGCCCTCAGACCGTGACAGTATGACTTCCCCCGATACGATCATCACACACCAAGAGCCGTTCTATAAACCTTTCATGTCAACTTCCTTCCCTCAAAGAAAAGGATTCCAGACAAAACAATCCTCACAGAATGGTATAAAACTGTAATAAACAGTAGGCCTGTAATATGTAATATGCCAGAGGAAGCCTGGGAGGAATACAGTACAGGGTCTTCGATGTCCTATTAGTTTACTGTCTCAGTCATTACTATGGAGAACAATTACTTTACGTGTTACTTGATGCAGTAGTGTGTGGAGGGCCATTTTATGGCAAAACCATGGTTTCTGTCTGTATCGATTTTTTATTTTAATCATTGTGGAAACTTTGAAATGGAAATGCCATGGTAATTAAATAACCATACTGTCTCTGAACGCTCTCTGCCCAGGGCCCCTAGATAGACTGCACAGAGTGAGTGTGTAGTGGGAGTGTATGGGGGATTGTTTGAGCACTGAAACCCCATTTTAAACCTCCACGCTCCAGGCAACAGCAAATCTTGTATGTGTTTGTTTGTTTGTTTGTTTGTTTGTTTAGGGGGAAGTGAGTAAGAAGAGGGTTTTTTGTCCTGACTCCAGTTCCTACGGTGTGGTGTTGTACGTCAGAGCAGGACGTATGTGAATGTGTGTGTGTGTGCATGTGTATGTGTGAGTGAATGTGTGTGTGTCTGTTTCCCTCTCACTCTGCGCATGCAGATCTAGATGTAAATCACAGTCGACATGTGCGCAGGGCCAAGGAAGGCGTCGCGGCCTGCGTGTGTGTTGTATAATTGACATGAGAGAGTGCAGATCACATCAGAAAGGTTGAAACGGCGTGGAGGTAAACGTCTGGATTAACACTCCTCTACGCTCTCAAGAACCACAGCACTAAGGCCGTACCCCGCAGCGTAGCCTGCCCAGAATGTCACTAGCGGTAACCCTCATTCTGTACTGATCTCTCTCTCTCTCTAGCTCTGTCTGTACTGATCTCTCTCTCTCTCCAGCTCTGTCTGTACTGATCTCTCTCTCCAGCTCTGTCTGTACTGATCTCTCTCTCTTCGTAGCTCTGTCTGTTACTGATCTCTCTCTCTTCTAGCTCTGTCTTGTCACTGTCTCTTCTCTCTCTTCCGTCTTAGCTCTGTCCTGTACTGATTTCTCCTCTCTCTCTCTAGCTCTGTCTGTCACTGTTACTGCTATTCTCTCTCTCTCTAGCTCTGTCTGTACTGATCTCTCTCTCTCTCTCTACTCCAGTGTTCTGTCTCTGTTACTCTCTTACTCGTCTTACGATCTTCTTCCTCCGTCAGCTCTGCTTCCGATCTCTCTCTCTCTAGCTCTGTCTGTACTGATCCTCCCTCTTTCTCTCTACTCGGTCTGTCTGATTCTCTTCTAGCTCTTACTGTACTGATCTGTTCCTCTATCTAGCTCTGTCTGTATAGATCTCCTCTCTCTTCTAGCTCTGTCGTGTACTGATCTCGTCTCTTCTCTCTATCGTCTTCTGCCTCAGTCGTAACTTGATCTCTCTCTACACTCTGTCATGTTTACTGATCTTCTCTCTCTCTAGCTCTGTCTGTACTGATCTCTCTCTAGCTCTGTCTGTACTGATCTCTCTCTAGCTCTGTCTGTACTGATCTCTCTAGCTCTCTCTGTACTGATCTCTCTCTGAGCTCTGTCTGTACTGATCTCTCTCTCTCTCTAAAACTACGGGCTAGATTCAAACACACTGACATCGACATAGCGTTGTTTTGGTGGCGTCAGAGGTGGAACTACGTTTGAGCTGTCAAATCCACAAGCAGCGTTACCTTATCGCGGACACTGCCATTGGATGCAATGAAACTACACCAAACTGTAATCCGACAAATCCCATGCAGCCGCGCTAGAAGTTCAAACACTCAAATTAGAAATTCAAACACTCGAATTAGAAATTCAAACACTCGAATTAGAAATTCAAACACTCAAATTAAACTGATAGACATAAATCCCCCCATCCAATTGACAACATACATTAACCCAACATCAACAACGATAATAACGAAGGGAGTGGTTTGTGACACACAAGAGTAACCGCTATGCGGATTTCGGCCAAGGCTGGTTAACGCTGGTTAAACGCTCAAACATTGAATCCATGCCTAACTCTCTAACTTACTGTTCTTGCTCTCCTCTAAAGAACACAAGAACTGACAAACACCAAGCGCAATATGAACAATTTATTTTGCTTTTGATGTGGAACTAACGTCGACCTTGCAGACTGTGCTTCGAGTGAATTCTTACTCACAATAAGCAAATAAGCAAAAAAGCCGGCACTCAGAGTTCTGCAACCAATAAGACCAGGGGCAAGAAAACAAACCAAATCATAAAGTCAGAGCACTCAGAGAAATCCTGTGTACAACAGTCCACCCAGACAGAGCTGGCATACAGGAGGAAAAAACATCAAATGTCAAACATTTTTCTAATAAAATGTCATAAACTTGATATAAATTCTCATTACACTGTGTATCCAAACAAAACGCTGGCACTTGTTAGAATGCACCGGTGAAGAACAGAGCTGTGCTGTGTCTTCCAGGAAAACGGTGCTTCAGCCAGAACCCCCTCCAAGAGCATGGAAGGTCAGGGGGAACAGAGAGGGCACAATCTGTCACTCGTATGGCACTCTGGACAGGGATACAGGGATACTGACATGGAAGACTGTCTGTTTTGGGGGGATGACTGATAACCTGCTGTGTTGGTACCTACTGCTAAGCATCTGTATTCAGAGCAGACCTACAACGGAACAAGTCTCTCCCAGTATGAGCCCTCAGACCGTGACAGTATGACTTCCCCCGATACGATCATCACACACCAAGAGCTGTTCTATAAACCTTTCATGTCAACTTCTTTCCTTTGAAGAAAACATTTCCTGACAAAATCCTCACAGAATGGCATTAAGATGTAAAGCCTGTAATACACTATATATACCAAAGTATGTGGTCACCCCTTCAAATTAGTGAATTCGGCTATTTCAGTCATACCGTTGTTGACAGGTGTATAAAATCGAGCACACAGCCATGTAATCTCCATAGACAAACATTGGCGGTAGAATGGCCCTACTGATTAGCTCAGTGACTTTCAACGTGGCACCTTCATAGGATGCCACCTTTCCAACAAGTCAGTTCGTCAAATTTCTCCCCTGCTAGAGCTGCCCCGGTCAACTGTAAGTGCTGTTATTGTGAAGTGGAAATGTCTAGGAGCAACAACGGCTCAGACGCGGAGTGGTAGGCCACACAAGCTCACAGAATGGGACCTTCGAGTGCTGAAGCGGATAGCGTGTAAAAGTAGCCTGTCCTCGGTTGCAACACCCACTACCGAGTTCCAAACTGCCTCTGGAAGCAACGTCAGCACAAGACTGTTCGTCGGGAGCTTCATGAAATGGGTTTCCATGGCCGAGCAGCCGCACACGGCTGGAGTGGTATTAAGCTTGCCTCCATTGGACTCTGGAGCAGTGGAAATGTGTTCTCTGGAGTAATGAACCAGGCTTCACCATTTGGCAGTCCGACAGACAAATCTGAGTTTGGCGGATGCCAAGAGAACGCTACCTGCCCGAATGAATAGTACCAACTGTAAGTTTGGTGGAGGAGGAATAATGGTCTGGGGCTGTTTTCCATGGTTTGGGATAGGCCCCTTAGTTCCACTGAAGGGAAATCTTAACGCTACAGCATACAATGACATTCTAGACGATTCTGTGCTTTCAACTTCGTGGCAGCAGTTTGGGGAAGGCCCTTTCCTGTTTCAACATGACAATGCCCCCGTTCACAAGCGAGGTCCATACAGAAATGGTTTGTCGAGATCGGTGTAGAAGAACTTGACTGGTCTGCACAGAGCCCTGACCTCAACCCCATCGAACACCTTTCGGACCGACTGCGAGCCAGGCCTAATCGCCCATCAACAGTGCCCGACCTCACTAATGCTCTTGTGGCTGAATGGAAGCAAGTCCTCGCAGCAATGTTCCAACATCTAGTGGAAAGGCTTCCCAGAAGAGTGGATAGCAGCACAGGGGGGAGCACCTCGATATTAATGCCCATGTTTTTGGAATGAGATGTTTCACGAGCAGGTGTCCACATACTTTTTGTCATGTAGTGTATGTTATCGCTATTGTTTCGACTCGTTATTGTTATTCTATTGTGTTACTATTTCCTAACAAAAAAAAGTGTAACTTTTTGGTGAAAGGGCTCGCAAGCAGTTCACGGTAAATTCAAAACTTGTTGCATTCGGCGCATAAAATGTTATTTGATGTAATATGTAATACGCCAGAGGAAGCCTGGGAGGTATACAGTACAGGGTCTTTAATATCCTATTAGTTTACTGTCTCGGTCATTACTATGGAGAACATGAGTCATCTTGAATTACTTTAAGTGTTACCTGATGCATTAGTGTGTGCAGGGCCATTTTATGGCAAGAGCATGGTTTCAGTCTGTATCGATTTAAAAAATAAATCATTGTGGAGCTATGAAATGGATCATCATAATGAAATAACCATACCGTCGGAAAGCTCTCCGCCCAGAGCCCCGAGATTGGGTGAGTGTGTGTTGGGGGTGTATTGTTTGAACACTGAAACCCCATTTACACCTATTAAAACCCCCTAGAAACCCACACAGCAGGAAGCAGCACGTCTCGTATGTCGTGTTGAGTTAATTATTTCTTTGTTTAGGGGGAAGTGAGTAAGAAGAGAGGTCCCACTGGCCACAGATGTCAGTTCAACGCCTAGTTTCGATTTACATTTGGTTGTGTTGTCAACTAACGTGAATTTAAAGAAAAAATAAGAAAACGGTTAAAAGATAGGTGAAAAAATATTGCTAAATTCCCTTGTGTCGCTGACTTTTCAAATCTAATCAGTTTTTCACGTCGATTCAAGGACATCACATTTCATGTTTTAGTTGAAATTAAATTGAAACCACATTGATTCTTGGCATGAATCCAGTTCCCACAGTGCGGTGTTGTAAGTCGACATGTGCGCAGGGCCGAGGGAGGCGACGCGGCCTGCGTGTGTGTTGTGTAATTGACATGGAAGAGCGTGTACATGCAAATCACATCAGGAGGGTTGAAACGGCGTGGAGGTAAACGTCTGGATTAACACTCTGCTATGCTCCGCTCTCAGGATAGTACCCCGGGATTGTACCACGCCGTGTAGCCTCCCCCGTCTGTCACTAGCAGTTACCCTCACTCTCTCTTTCGAAAACAAACTCTGAATAAAAAACACAACTGACAAACAAGCGGAGTGTGAACAATTTATTTTGCTTTAGACATTGAACTAACGTCGGACCTTACATACTCTGTCCTTCGAAGGATGAGGAGTGAATTCTTACTCACAATAAGCAAAAAGCCCAACGCCGGTACGCAAAGTTCTGCCGCCAATAAGACCAGGGGCAAGAAAACAGACCAAGACATGAGTCAGAACACTCAGAGAAAGCCAGTGAACAACAGGCCATCCAAATCGAGGAGGGATACAGGAGGAAAATACATCCAATGTCTAATGTTTTTCAAATAAATTGTCATGAATCTTACATAAATTGTAATTTCACCATATATCCAAACAGAAACACTGGCATTTGTTAGAATCCGAATCACCTTTATTCGCAAAATGCATTTGCATGTTCAGGAATTTGACTCTGTGAAATGGTTCTGCGACAATGAACAGAATCTACAGAAAAACAACAACTGGGTATGTGGACCCGAATGTACACAATCCACATACAGTGTACACTATGAACACTGAGGATAAAAACAACACTATAAACACTATACGATACAGTATAACGTATGCGTGTAAAGATATTTGAATATAAAACTGTTTCACAGAATGGTGTTCAATGGGGGAAATATATATGTGGCAGTTTGTGGCAGAGCACAGAAGGTAGTGCAAACAGCAATGTGTAGTTCTGGGATAAAAGTGCAGGGTGCAGTCTGTGGATGAACAATGTTGTGCAACACAGAACGGTAAGTCTATAATGTGTGACAACAATGCATGTGCAACCCATACATCTAAACGTTCTAGAACACACAGTGCTATAGCTCCCCTCCATCTGCTCTGTGTCTGTCCGTCTGTAGTGCTGCCACTGCAGAGGAGATGTGGTGCGCGAGAGTGGCGTTTAATTAGCATGGTTAAGCAGGCAGCGCACACACACACACGCACACGCACACACGCACACACACACACACACACACACACACAGTAGGCAGCAGAGACAACAAACAGCCGGATGGATGTCTGGCTACAATACACTCCATCTCAGATCTGCACTACACACACACACACCTCCCATGTTTATACCTTTGTTATTGTGCCTCAAACCGCAAGCTTAGCCTCTCTTGTTTGTGCACAGACACACACAAACATAAACAGATATACGCCAACATATGCAAACCTGGCATGCTCAGTCGCAAAACTGATTAGAAATCTCACTCAAGCTAACTTTGAAATGTTCACTTACTTGCTCTCTCCCTCACTCGCTCCGTCACTCCATTTCCTCACTCCACTATCTTTCTAAAATATTCTTTGTTAATGATCTCTTTTGGCGAGGAGTCTTTGCTCATTAATTAGTGTGACACTGCAGGAGAGTAATTCTGCTAATTTAGCTGTTCTGGCCCAGGGACCCCTGTCCTTCAGTGTGGTAATTAAGCTGGTATTTTTTTTGACTATGGCTTCACCACCTAAAGTCACCGCCAGAAACAACTTGACAGCCCCCCCACCCCCCCCACCCCGCAGGCCCAGGGTCAGGGCTGCTCAGTGGAGAACACATCAAAGCTCTGCTCTGTACAACCGAAGGCTAGCATCATGAAATGTGTGCTGTGGATCAATAGAACAAAGTGATCGGAAAGCTCACTACAAACTGAGTCTGTGATGTAGCCGCAATCGTCTATCTCTCTTTTCCTGGTTTGGTTTAGGGCTAAACTAGAGCTCTTTTTTTTAGATGTAAACATTGAGTGTAGCACCCTCTATCATAATATAGAGTTTTGTGATTTCAGAATTGTGTCACCTAACAGAGTAAACACACTGAAGAGGGCACAGTGATGCCGAAACTTAGGTGTTTTACCCAATAAATTGCTGGGAGTTATTTTTATAGCTTACAAAACAACGAAAACACATACAGCACAGTGCAGTCTGAAGGTATTCAGATCCCTTGAATTTTTCCACATTTTCTTATGTTACAGCCTTATTCTCAAATGGATTTAATAAATTGTTTCCCTCATCAATCTACACACGATACCCAATAATGAGAAAGCGAAAACAGGTTTATTTTTTATTTATTTTTTAAACTGAAATACCTTATTTACATAATTATTCAGACCTTTGGCTATGAGCCTTGAAATTGAGGCTCAGGTGCATCCTGTTTCCAAGTATTATCCTTGAGATGTTTCTACAACTTGATTGGAGTCCACCTGTGGTAAATTCAATGGATTGGACATGATTTGGAAAGGCACACACCTGTCTTTATAACGTCCCACAGTTGACAGTGCATGTCAGAGCAAAAACCAAGCCATGATGTCGAAGGAATTGTCCGTAGAGCTCCGAGACCGGATTGTTATTTGGAGAAACTCCCCAAATACAGATGTGCCAAGCTTGTAGTGTCATACCCAAGAAGACTCGAGGCTGTAATCGCTGCCAAAGGTGCTTCAACAAGGTACTGAGTAAAGGGTCTGAATAGTTATGTAAATGTGATATTTGCATAGTTTTAAAAAAATACATTAGCAAACATTTAAAAATATATATGTTTGTCATTATGGGGTATTGTGTGTAGATTGAAGAGGTAAAAAACGAATTTATACATTTGAGAATAAGGCTGTGACGTAACAACATGTTGAAAAAAATCAAGGGGTCTGAATACTTTCCAAATGCTTGGTATGTTCATTCAACACAGGTACAGCTAATGCTTTTGTTGTCCGCAGGATTCAAACTTGAGAGGGGCAGACACCAATGGATTTATATGCCATTTAGTCAGAGCAACTTACAACCACGCGGGCATACTTATGGATTGCCCCGGGAATCAAACCCCGACATTACAAGCCACTGAGCTACAAAGGTCTTTAAGTCCATTGTTCTGTTAAATGAATCACCTTAACCACTCAGCCACGGCAACCTGATGACGTTATTTAACAAACAGTGCACTGACACCCACTGAAGGGAAGCAATACCCAAAGGAAGGAGGTCGGTGCCCTGGCCTAGTAGTGATGATCTCAAAGACTTGGCCTAAAAACCAACGACACAATGATAACACCTATGTTTGCTACGAGTTTAATAGGGGGTATAGCTCAGTGGTAGAACAATTGACTGCAGATCATTTCCAAAGGATGAATGATGTGTTTATAATATGGTGTTCTATCAGGCCCTATCAGGCCCTATCAGGCCCTATCAGGCCCTGCAGTGTGATGTGACAGCAGTAAAGACAGGAAAATCACAGGGTTACACATATTGGGACAATTGCAACTGTCGATGGCCACCAGATTGCCAGTTGATATCTAGTTCAACCGTTAGTAAGCGCTAAAATCAACCGCACAGTTGATCTCAATAGCATTGTTGTAGTACTCGAGACAGTTCTCAGTCTTGAGTCTGGTCTCGAGACCACAAAGCGTCTTGGTGTCAGATACATTTTATCTCGGTCTTGACTAGGTCTTAGACAGTGGGGACTCCTAATTTCTTCCAGAGACCAGCAGAGTAAAAAACTCATAATTATTAGCTTCCATTCAGTCAGCACATAAAACATTAATATCTCATCACCTATTGAAATCTGGGATTCCTACTTTACTCGTAACATTACTGTACTTTACTTTCATTGTAAAATATCCACAAACTTTGTCAGAACTTCCTAGACTTGCTGGTAGGGAAGAGCGGGAGAAATTGTTGGAAAGTTCGCACTCACTATTAGCAAGGGGAGACATTTAAGTATTTATGTCTATTATAGACATGTTTGCACAGTGGCGAACCTACTGGACCTAGGTCTTCAGTGTGTGACAAGCTCGTGGTGCTGAAAGGACAGCAACCAGTGGTGTAGTGGAGGCTACATGCAACTATAGGCCCTATACCTACTTTGTTTTTCAGTGGGCATTGCCTATACTCACTTAATCCCTTCTGTTGCGTATCAAAGTGGGGGTATACGACTTATTAATTATGTATAGAGAAATCATGCACAAAGTAACCTACACAATTGCAAAGCATCTGAAATATATTCACATGCGAGCAGCACACATAGCCTAGTTTCAGAGGAATATCATCTGCAGGCAGCAAGAGCGTGCACTGCTCAACTGGTTGTTCCATGGAGCAGGTCACAGAAGAATGACATCGGTAGCTAGAATACGTTTTAACTTTTGATATCTGCCAGTAAATTCTAACAAAGGCAACAACTGGTATGAAAACAAGGTATTGAAAAAGTTTGATCCTTAGTCGTTGTTAACTGTTTTTTCCACTAGACTCTGCTCTTGAGTATCAAGAAAGACAACAAACTGCTTTCATGTGTTATGTTCTTTGTTTCGACAAAATGCTAGTGGCAAAACACAGATATGGCTACCCTAAAGAGAAGCACTTATTCTTCCAGCAAATAAATGAATGCTTCCATTTAAGGTAACTTTAATGTGAAACTGGGAGAAAACCATGTTCAGAAAAACACCACAAAATGCTTGTTGTCGAATGGCCATTAACAGATACCCCAATAAAAAGCACTTACTGCAGACAAAACCAGTCAATGCTTTTGTTAGGGTTGCTGTTGTAACATGTAGAGACTCAATAAAATTTAGTTGCTGTAATTCAATAGAGAATCTATTCATTCTGTATGAAAAAAGAGTGCGTGATCAGAAAGTAACAGCACATAACACATAAAAGCAGTTTATGTAGTCTTTCTTGGTACTCAAGAGCAGAGCCTAGTGGCAAAACTAACCAATAAAAAGTAAGTGCTTTCTATTGGGGTATCTGTTAATGGCCATTCGACAACAAGCATTTTGTGGTGTTTTTCTGAACATTGTTTTCTCCCAGTTTCACATTAAAGTTACCTTAAATGGAAGCATTCATTTATTTGCTGGAAGAATAAGTGCTTCTCTTTAGGGTAGCCATAACTGTGTTTTGCCATTTGCACTAGGCTCTGCTCATTGGAGTACAGAAAGACTACATAAACTGCTTTTATGTGTTATGTGCTGTTACTTTCTAATCACGCACTCTTTTTTCATACAGAATGAATATATTCTCTATTGAATTACAGCAACTAAATTTTATTGAGTCTCTACATGTTACAACAGCAACCCTAACAAAAGCATTGACTGGTTTGTCTGCAGTAAGTGCTTTTTATTGGGTATCTGTTAATGGCCATTCGACAACAAGCATTTTGTGGTGTTTTTCTGAACATGGTTTCTCCCAGTTTCACATTAAAGTTACCTTAAATGGAAGCATTACATTTATTTGCTGGAAGAATAAGTGCTTCTCTTTAGGGTAGCCATATCTGTGTTTTGCCACTAGACTCTGCTCTTGAGTATCAAGAAAGACAACATAAACTGCTTTCATGTGTTATGTTCTTTGTTTATACGTAATCACACACAACTTTTTCACAATCAACAATCTGCTGACAATGTGGAAGACGACTCATCAAGCTTCAAGCACCTCAGTCGTAAGCTGCCTACTCACATTAGCATGAAGACCAATACTTATTTCACAATAGGTGTGGAAGGGGCTTGGCCGTGAATGGCACAGCTATCAGTTGGTGTAATCTAGTATATTAAATGAGCACGTCCCAGTGTTAGAAAATCACTTTAGTCAGAACTCCTTGGAGGACTACACCTAATGACTGGGCTCCAGATAAGATGGGCATTGTGGAGTAAGCGGCAAGTCGTCTTTACCAGAGCTCTACGACTGTGGCAATTTCTCTACCAAACCATACGTTAGTCTTTACCAGAGATCTCCAACTCTGGCCTTTTCCCTACCAAACCTGTCACAATTGGCCCTAACACTAGCATTGACTTGTCTATTATAATGCAGTAAGTGCTACTTGTGGGTAGATTTGACGTGACTTATGCAACATAAAATCACCTGATTAAGTCATCTCTCTCTT
>NC_036860.1:8130595-8140025 GCF_002910315.2 Salvelinus sp. IW2-2015
AAGCCGCTAAATTCACGTCAAACTACCCCAACAGCGCAGCACTACTGCATTATACTATACAAGTCAATGCTAGTGTTACGGCACCAATTGAGGTTTGGTAGGGAAAACCAGCAGTTGGAGTTCTCTGGTAAAGACTACTTACTGATCTGGTCGACGAAACCAAGCACAGTCTAAGCTCTGGTAAATACGACTTATTGCTTCCACAATGCCCATCTTTACGGAGCCACTATTTAGTGCTTAGTCCCCCAAGGCAAAAGAACAAAAAAAATGTGTCGTGGGTGCCATTAAAAGCTACCACACAACAAAAAGCACTTACCTGCAGACAAAACCAGTCAACTGCTTTTTAGCGGCAGCTATTGTGACAGTGCACGGTACAATACTAAATATATAGCCTGTAATCCAATAGAAATCCTATTCATGACTGCTAAAAAAGTACGATGTGCTGATTAGAGAAATACAAGCAGCGTTAACACAGAAAGCAGTTCATCGTAGTCTTCTTGGTAGCAAGAGCAGAACACTAGGCAACAATCAGTATCGTCACCCAAAAAAGCCACTATCTTCCAGCAAATATTTGTTGCTTCCATTTAAGGTAACTTTAATGTGAAGCTAGGAGAACAAACCACGTTCAGAAAAGCAACACAGGATGCTGTTGTCGAATGGCCATTAACAGATACCCCAACAAAAAGCACTATGCAGAAAAAACCAGTCAATGCTTTTTAGGTTGTTGTTTGGCATGTAGTAATGTTACAGTCTGACTAAAAAGTAGCTGCTGTAAATCAATGCCAGAATTAGACCTAAATTAACAGCACTTCCTGTGCCTGATAAAATAAAGGTGCTCAGATGAAGTAGAATCAGGATGTTCAAGAGCAGAGCCTAGTGGCCAAACACATTCTGGCTACCTCCAAAGAAAAGCACGTATTAGCTATGGATCTTAAATAAGGCTTAGTTTTAAGTAATCTTTCAATTGCCAAAAAAAGGATAATACTGACAATCAGTGTTTTAAGCCGCTAAAGTCACGTCAAAACTACCCCAACAAGTAGCACTTACTGCATTTATATAACCAAGTCAATGCTAGTGTTCGGGTACCAATTGTGACAGGTTTGTAGGAAAGGCCAACAGTTGGAGTTCTCTGGTAGAACTACTTACGCGTTTGGTCGAGAAAAAGCCACCAGTCGTAGAGCTCTGGTAATATGACTTATTGCTTTCTCCACAATGCCAATCTTTACTGTGAGCCCATTTATTAGTTTGCTAGTCTCCAAGGAGAAAACGAAACAAAAAAATATTTGTCCGGGTGGCATTGAAAGCTACCACAACAAAAAGTACTTACTGCAGACAAAACCATCATGCTTTTGTTAGGTAGCTATGTGACATTGCAGGGAACATTAAAAAATTAGAGCTGTAATTCAATAGAGAATCTATTCATGCTGTATGCAAAGTAGTGTGTGATTAGTAGAAATAAAGCAAGGTAACCACAAAAAGCAGTTCATTTAGTCTTCAGGTACCAGCAAAGCAGCAGAGGCCTAGTAGGCAAAACCACAGTTATGGCTACCCCAAAGAGAATCAGCTTATTCTTCCAGCAAAAATGTTAGCTTCCATTAAGGTAACTTAATTTGGAGCTAGTAGAAAAACCATGTGTTCAGGAAAAGCACCACAGAATGCTTGTGTCGAATGGCCATTAACAGATACTCTCAACAAAAAAGCACTTACTGCAAAAAAGGAAACCAGTCAAGTGCTTTTGTTAGGTTGCTGTTGCGGCATGTAGGTACATGTAGACTCTCATTTAAAAAGTGGTTGCTGTAAATCAATGCCAGAATTGACCTAAATTAACACACCTTCCTGCTTGCCTGATAAAATAAAGGTGCTCAAGTTGAAGTAGGAATTCAGGATGTTCAAGAGCAGAGCCTAGTGGCAAAACACAGGTCTGGATACCCAAAGAAAAGCACTTATTAGCTATGGATTAAATAAGGCTTTAGTTTTAAGTAATCTTTCAATTGCCAAAAAAAGGATAATACTGACAATCAGGTGATTTTAAGCCGCTAAAGTCACGTCAAACTACCCCAACAGGTAGCACTTACTGCATTATATATACAAGTCAATGCTAGTGTTCGGGTACCAATTGTGACAGGTTTGGTAGGGAAAAGGCCACAGTTGGAGTTCTCTGGTARAGACTACTTACTGGTTTGGTCGAGAAAAGGCCACAGTCGTAGAGCTCTGGTGAATACGACTTATTGCTTTCTCCACAATGCCCATCTTTACTGGAGCCCATTCATTTAGTTGGTAGTCCTCCAAGGAGAAAAAAAATAGTTAGGCACAGGAAGTGCTGTTAATTTAGGGTCTAATTCTGCATTGATTTATAGCAGCTACTTTTTAATCAGACTGTACATCTACCTACATGCCACAACAGCAACCCTAACAAAAGCATTGACTGGTTTTGTCTGCAGTAAGTGCTTTTTGTTGGGGTATCTGTTAATGGCCATTCGACAACAAGCATTCTGTGTTGCTTTTCTGAACATGTTTTTTCTCCTAGCTTCACATTAAAGTTACCTTAAATGGAAGCAAACATTTTTTTGCTGGAAGAATAAGTGCTTCTCTTTGGGGTAGCCATAACTGTGTTTTGCCACTGGGCTCTGCTCTTGAACATGCTGAATTCTACTTCAACTTGAGCACCTTTATTTTATTAGGCACAGGAAGTGCTGTTAATTTTTTTCTCCTATCTTCATATTAAACTTACCAACTTAATAGCACTTTCTGTAGCACTTTCTGTAGCACTTTCACAATCATCTTTACTGGAGCCCATACATTTAGTTGGTAGACCTCCAAGGAGAAAAAAAATAGTTGTCGTCGGGTGGCCATTAACAGCTACCACAACAAAAGCACTTACTGCAAACAAAATTGATCAATGCTTTTGTTAGGGTTGCTATTGTGACATGCAGGTACACATAAAAAGTATTTGCTGTAATTCAAAAGAGAATCTATTCATGCTGTATGAAAAAGCAGAGTGTTATTGGGTAGAAATAAAGCACCTAACTCATGAAAGCAGTTTAAGTAGTCTTTCTTGGTATTCAAGAGCAGAGCCAAGTTGCAAAACACAGTTTTGGCTACTCTAAAGAGAAGCACTTATTAGCTATGGATTCAAATAATACTTTGGTTTGAAGTAATCTTTCATTTGGCATAAACAGGATAATACTGACTATCAGGTGATTTTATGTCGCATAAGTCACGTCAAACTCCCCCAACAAGTAGCACTTACTGCATTATATAGACAAGTCAATAGGTGCTTCTCTTTGGGTAGTATTATGTGTTTTGCCACTAGCTCTGCTCTTGAGTACAAGAAAGACAACATAAACTGCTTTCATGTGTTATGTTCTTTGTTTATACGTAATCACACACAACTTTTTCACATCAACAATCTGCTGACAATGTGGAAGACGACTCATCAAGCTCAAGCACCTCAGTCGTAAGCTGCCTACTCACATTAGCATGAAGACCAATACTTATTTCACAATAGGTGTGGAAGGGGCTTGGCCGTGAATGGCACAGCTATCAGTTGGTGTAAATTTAAAATGAGCACGTCCCAGGTTAGAAAATCACTTTAGTCAGACTCCTTGGAGGACTACCACCTAAATGACTGGGCTCCAGTAAAGATGGGTTGTGGAGTAAGCGGCAAGTCGTCTTTACCAGAGCTCTACGACTGTGGCCTAATTACTCGACCCAAACCAAGTCACAATTGGTACCCGTAACACTAGAATTGACTTGTCTATATAATGCAGTAAGTGCTACTTGTTGGGGTAGTTTGACGTGACTTATGCAACATAAAATCACCTGATAGTCAGTATTATCCTTTTTGCCAATAGAAAGATTCATTCAAAAGAGAAGCATTATTTGAGCCATAGCTCATAACTGCTTCTTTTGGGTGCTCTAACTGTGTTTTATGCATCTAGCTCTCTGCTTTCGAACATGCTGAATTCTACTTCAACTTGAGCACCTTTCTTTTATCAAGCCACAGAAAGTGCTATTAAGTTGGGGTCTGATTTTGCATTGAATTACAGCAACTACTTTTTAATGAGTCTCTACATCTACCTACACGTCACAACAGCAACCCTAACAAAAGCATTGACTGGTCTAACTACAGCTTTCTACATTAAAGTTACCTTAAATGGAAGCATTCATTTTATTTGCTGGAAGAATAAGTGCTTCTCTTTAGGGTAGCCATAACTGTGTTTTGCCACTAGGCTCTGCTCTTGAACGCTAGAACTACTAACTACAACCTTATTTTATTAGGCACAAAGTGCTTTTATTTAGAGTCTAACTCTCATTGATTTCAAGCAACATTTTATGAGCTCTACATGTTACAACACGCAACCCTAACAAAAGCATTGACTGGTTTTGTCTGCAGTAAGTGCTTTTTATTGGGGTATCTGTTAATGGCCATTCGACAACAAGCATTTTGTGGTGTTTTTCTGAACATGGTTTTCTCCTCCACATTAAAGTTACCTTAAATGGAAGCATTCATTTTTTGCTGGAAGAATAAGTGCTTCTCTTTGGGTAGCCATATCTGTGTTTTGCCACTAGGCTCTGCTCTTGAGTACATGAGAATTCTACTTCAACTGAGCACCTTTTCTTTTATCACGCTACAGAAGTGCTATTAAGTTGATATATTCTGCATTGAATTACAGAACCTACTTTATATGAGTCTACATGTACCTACACGTCACAACAGCAACCCTAACAAAAGCATTGACTGGTTTTGTCTGCAGTAAGTGCTTTTTTTGGGGTATCTGTTAATGGCCATTCACAAACAAGCATTTGTGGGTTTTTCTGAACATGTTTTTCTCCAGTTTCACATTAAAGTTACCTTAAATGAAGCATATCATTTTTTTGCTGGAAGAATAAGTGCTTCTCTTTAGGGTAGCCAAATGTGTTTTTGCCACTGGCTCTGCTCTTGAACATGCTGAATTCTACTTCAACTTGAGCACCTTTATTTTATTAGGCACAGGAAGTGCTGTTAATTTAGAGTCTAATTCTGCATTGATTTACAGCAACACTTTTTAATGAGACTCTACATGTACCTACATGCCACAACAGCAACCCTAACAAAAGCATTGACTGGTTTTGTCTGCAGTAAGTGCATTTTGTTGGGGTATCTGTTAATGGCCATTCGACAACAAGCATTCTGTGTTGCTTTTCTGAACGTGGTTTTTCTCCTAGCTTCACATTAAAGTTACCTTAAATGGAAGAATACATTTTTTGCTGGAAGAATAAGTGCTTCTCTTTGGGTTAGCCAAACTGTGTTTTTGCCACTGGGCTCTGCCTTGAACATGCTGAATTCTACTTCAACTTGAGCACCTTTATTTTATTAGCACAGGAAGTGCTGTTAATTTAGAGTCTAATTCTGCATTGATTTCCAGCAACCACTTTTTAATGAGACTCTTCATGTACCTACATGCCACAACAGCAACCCTAACAAAAGCATTGACTGGTTTCTTTTGCAGTAAGTGCTTTTTGTTGAGGTATCTGTTAATGGCCATTCGACAACAAGCATTCTGTGGTGCTTTTTCTGAACATGGTTTTTCTACTAGCTCCACATTAAAGTTACCTTAAATGGAAGCATACATATTTTGCTGGAAGAATAAGTGCTTCTCTTTGGGGTGGCCAGAACTGTGTTTTGCCACTAGGCTCTGCTCTTGAAACATGATGAATTCTACTTCAACTTGAGCACCTTTCTTTTATCACGCTACAGAAAGTGTATTAAGTTGGAGTATGATCTGCATTGAATTACAGAACCTACTTTATAATGAGTCTACATGTACCTACACGTCACAACAGCAACCCAAACAAAAGCATTGACTGGTTTTGTCTGCAGTAAGTGCTTTTTGTTGGGGTATCTGTTAATGGCCATTCGACAACAAGCATTCTGTGGCGTTTTCTGAACATGTTTTTTCTCCTAGCTTCACATTAAAGTTACCTTAAATGGAAGCATCATTTTTTTGCTGGAAGAATAAGTGCTTCTCTTTGGGTAGCCATAACTGTGTTTTGCCACTGGGCTCTGCTCTTGAACATGCTGAATTCTACTTCAACTTGAGCACCTTTATTTTATTAGGCACAGGAATGCTGTTATTTAGAGTCTAATTCTGCATTGATTTACAGCAACACTTTTTAATGAGACTCTACATGTACCTACATGCACAACAGCAACCCTAACAAAAGCATTGACTGGTTTTGTCTGCAGTAAGTGCTTTGTTGGGGTATCTGTTAATGGCCATTCGACAACAAGCATTCTGTGTTGCTTTTCTGAACTGGTTTTTCTCCTAGCTTCACATTAAAGTTACCTTAAATGGAAGAATACATTTTTTGCTGGAAGAATAAGTGCTTTCTTTGGGTTAGCCAAACTGTGTTTTGCAACTGGGCTCTGCTCTTGAACATGCTGAATTCTACTTCAACTTGAGCACCTTTATTTTATTAGGCACAGGAAGTGCTGTTAATTTAGAGTCTAATTCTGCATTGATTTCCAGCAACCACTTTTTAATGAACTCTACATGTACCTACATGCCACAACAGCAACCCTAAACAAAGCATTGACTGGTTCTTTTTGCAGTAAGTACTTTTTGTTGAGGTATCTGTTAATGGCCATTCGACAACAAGCATTCTGTGGTGCTTTTCTGAACATGGTTTTTCTACTAGCTCCACATTAAGTTACCTTAAATGGAAGCATACATATTTTTGCTGGAAGAATAAGTGCTTCTCTTTGGGTGGCCAGAACTGTGTTTTGCCACTAGGCTCTGCTCTTGAACAGATGAAATTCTACTTCAAACTTGAGCACCTTTCTTTTATCACGCTACAGAAAGTGCTATTAAGTTGGAGTATGATTGCATTGAATTACAGAACCTACTTATAATGAGTCTACATGTACCTACACGTCACAACAGCAACCCAACAAAAGCATTGACTGGTTTTGTCTGCAGTAAGTGCTTTTTTTGGGGTATCTGTTAATGGCCATTGACAACAAGCATTTTGTGGGTTTTCTGAACATGTTTTCCTCCAGTTCACATTAAAGTTACCTTAAATGGAAGCATCATTTATTTGCTGGAAGAATAAGTGCTTCTCTTTGGGTAGCCATAACTGTGTTTTGCCACTGGCGCTCTCTTGAACATCGAACTACTAACTCTGACACTTTATTTTATAGGCACAAAGTGCTTTATTTAGAGTCTAATTCTCATTGATTACAGCAACATTTTATGAGCTCTACATGTCTACAACAACAGCAACCCTAACAAAAGCATTGACTGGTTTTGTCTGCAGTAAGTGCTTTTTTGGGGTATCTGTTAATGGCCATTCGACAACAAGCATTGTGTTTTTTCTGAACTGGTTTTTCTCCAGTTCACATTAAAGTTACCTTAAATGGAAGATCATTTTTTTGCTGGAAGAATAGGTGCTTCTCTTTGGGGTAGTATTATGTGTTTTGCCACTGAGCTCTGCTCTTGAGTATCAAAAAAGACATAAATGCTTTCATGTGTTATTCTTTGTTATACGTAATCACACACACTTTTTTCAATCAAACATCGCTGACAATGTGGAAGACGACTCATCAAGCTCAAGCACTCAGTGGTAAGCTGCCTATCACATTAGCATGAAGCAAACTTATTTCACAATAGGTGTGGAAGGGCTGGGCTGGCGAATGGCAAGCAATCAGTTGGTGTAAATATTTAAAATGAGCACTCCCAGGTTAGAAAATCACTTAGTCGACTCCTTGGAGGACTAACCACTAAATGATGGTCCAGTAAAGATGGTTAGTCGTGGAGAAAACAGTAAGTCAGTTTTACCAGAGCTCTACGACTGTGCCTATTCTCACAAACCAGTCACAATTGGTACCCAACACTAGAATTGACTTGTCTATATAATGCAGTAAGTGCTACTTGTTGGGGAGTTTGACGTGACTTATGCACATAAAATCACCTGATAGTCAGTATTATCCTTTTTGCCAAATGAAAGATTCTTCAAAGAAAGATTATTTGACCATAGCTATAACTGCTTCTCTTTGGGTGCTCAAACTGTGTTTTGCAACTTGGCTCTGCTCTTGAATACCAAGAAAGACTACTTAAACTGCTTTCATGAGTTAGGTGCTTTATTTCTACCCAATAACACTCTGCTTTTTCATACAGCATGAATAGATTCTCTTTTGAATTACAGCAAATACTTTTTATGTGTACCTGCATGTCACAATAGCAACCCTAACAAAAGCATTGATCAATTTTGTTTGCAGTAAGTGCTTTTGTTGTGGTAGCTGTTAATGGCCACCCGACGACAACTATTTTTTTTCTCCTTGGAGGTCTACCAACTAAATGTATGGGCTCCAGTAAAGATGATTGTGAAAGTGCTACAGAAAGTGCTACAGAAAGTGCTATTAAGTTGGTAAGTTTAATATGAAGATAGGAGAAAAAAATTAACAGCACTTCCTGTGCCTAATAAAATAAAGGTGCTCAAGTTGAAGTAGAATTCAGCATGTTCAAGAGCAGAGCCCAGTGGCAAAACACAGTTATGGCTACCCCAAAGAGAAGCACTTATTCTTCCAGCAAAAAATGTTTGCTTCCATTTTAAGGTAACTTTAATGTGAAGCTAGGAGAAAAAACATGTTCAGAAAAGCAACACAAGAATGCTTGTTGTCGAATGGCCATTAACAGATACCCCAACAAAAAGCACTTACTGCAGACAAAACCAGTCAATGCTTTTGTTAGGGTTGCTGTTGTGGCATGTAGGTAGATGTACAGTCTGATTAAAAGTAGCTGCTATAAATCAATGCAGAATTAGACCCTAAATTAACAGCACTTCCTGTGCCTAACTATTTTTTTTCTCCTTGGAGGACTACCAACTAAATGAATGGGCTCCAGTAAAGATGGGCATTGTGGAGAAAGCAATAAGTCGTATCACCAGAGCTCTACGACTGTGGCTTTTCTCGACCAAACCAGTAAGTAGTCTTTACCAGAGAACTCCAACTGTGGCCTTTTCCCTACCAAACCTGTCACAATTGGTACCCGAACACTAGCATTGACTTGTATATATAATGCAGTAAGTGCTACTGTTGGGGTAGTTTGACGTGACTTTAGCGGCTTAAAAAATCACCTGATGTCAGTATTATCCTTTTTTGGCAATGAAAAGATTACTTAAAACTAAAGCCTTATTTAATCCATAGCTAATAAGTGCTTTTCTTTGGGGTTCCAAACTGTGTTGCACTAAGGCTTCTGCTCTTGAACATCGCTGAATTCTACTTCAACTTGAGCACTTTATTTTATCAGGCAACAGGAAGTGCTTTAATTTAGGGTCTAATTTGCATTGATTTACAGCAACCACTTTTTAATGAGATCTACATGTACCTACATGCACAACAGCAACCCTAACAAAAGCATTGACTGGTTTCTTTTTGAGTAAGTGCTTT
>NC_036860.1:8140050-8157497 GCF_002910315.2 Salvelinus sp. IW2-2015
TATTCTTCCAGCAAAAAAATGTATTCTTCCATTTAAGGTAACTTTAATGTGAAGCTAGGAGAAAAACAATGTTCAGAAAAGCACCACAGAATGCTTGTTGTCGAATGGCCATTAACAGATACCCTAACAAAAATCACTTACTGCAGACAAAACCAGTCAATGCTTTTGTTAGGGTTTCTGTTGTGACGTGTAGGTACATGTAGAGACTCTTTAAAAAGTAGTTTCTGTAATTCAATGCAGAATCAGACCCCAACTTAATAGCACTTTCTGTGGCCTGATAAAAGGATTTTGCACAAGTTGAAGTAGAATTCAGCATGTTCAAGAGCAGAGCCTAGTGGCAAAACACAGTTATGGCTACCCCAAAGAGAAGCACTTATTCTTCCAGCAAGAAATATATGCTTCCATTTAAGGTAACTTTAATGTGAAGCTAGGAGAAAAATAATGTTCAGAAAAGCACCACAGAATGCTTGTTGTCGAATAGTTGCTGTAATTCAATGCAGAATCAGACCCCAACGTAATAGCGCTTTCTGTGACCTGATAAAAGAAAGGTGCTGAAGTTGAAGTAGAATTCAGCATGTTCTGGAAATTGGAGAGCTATGGAAATGACCTGTAAGTAACACAGTTCTGGCTAACCCAAAGAGAAGCACTTATTAGCTATGGATTCAAATAATACTTCTGTTTTGAAGTAATCTTTCAATTGTCAAAAAAAGGATAATACTGACAATCAGGTGATTTTATGCCGCATAAGTCACGTCAAACTACCCCAACAAGTAGCACTTACTGAATTATATAGACAAGTCAATGCTAGTGTTCGGGTACCAATTGTGACAGATTTGTTCGGGAAAAAGCCACAATTGTAGATCTCTGGTAAAGACTACTCACTGGTTTGGTCGAGAAAAGGCCACAGTCGTAGAGCTCTGGTAAATATGACTTACTGCTTACTCCATGATGCCTATCTTTACTGGAGCCCATTCATTTAGTTGGTTGTCCTCTAAGGTGTCAGACTGAAGTGATTTTCTAACCTGGGATGTTCTCATTTTAAATATTCGGGGACACCAACTGATGGCTGTGCCATTCGCAGCCCAGCCCCTTCCACACCTATTGTGAAATAAGTATTGTTCTTCATGCTAATGAATTTAGGCAGCTTACCACTCAGGTGCTTGAGCTTGATGAGTCGTCTTCCACATTGTCAGCTGATTGTTGATATGAAAAAGTAGTGTGTGATTAGGTGTAAATAAAGAACTTAACACATGGATGCAGGGTATGTAGACTTTCTTGGTACTCAAGAGCAGAGCCTCGTTGCAAAACACATTTATGTGTACCCCAAAGAGAAGCACTTATTCTTCCGGCAGAAAATGTATTCTTCCATTTAAGGTAACTTTAATGTGAAGCTAGGAGAAAAACCACGTTCAGAAAAGCACTACAGAATGCTTGTTGTCGAATGGCCATTAACAGATACCCCAACAAAATGCACTTACTGCAGACAAAACCAGTCAATGCTTTTGTTAGGGTTGATGTTGTGAAGTGTAGGTACGTGTAGAGACTCATTAAAAAGTAGCTGCTGTAAATCAATGCAGAATTAGACCCTAAATTAACAGCACTTCCTGTGCCTGATAAAATTAAGGTGCTCAAGTTGAAGTTGAATTCTGCATGTTCAAGAGCAGAGCCTAGTTGCAAAACACAGTTATGTGTACCCCAAAGAGAAGCACTTATTCTTCCGGCAGAAAATGTATTCTTCCATTTAAGGTAACTTTAATGTGAAGCTAGGAGAAAAACCATGTTCAGAAAAGCACTACAGAATGCTTGTTGTCGAATGGCCATTAACAGATACCCCAACAAAATCCAATTTCTGCAGACAAAACCAGTCAATGCTTTTGTTAGGGTTGATGTTGTGAAGTGTAGGTACGTGTAGAGACTCATTAAAAAGTAGCTGCTGTAAATCAATGCAGAATTAGACCCTAAATTAACAGCACTTCCTGTGCCTGATAAAATTAAGGTGCTCAAGTTGAAGTTGAATTCTGCATGTTCAAGAGCAGAGCCTAGTTGCAAAACACAGTTATGTGTACCCCAAAGAGAAGCACTTATTCTTCCGGCAGAAAATGTATTCTTCCATTTAAGGTAACTTTAATGTGAAGCTAGGAGAAAAACCATGTTCAGAAAAGCACTACAGAATGCTTGTTGTCGAATGGCCATTAACAGATACCCCAACAAAATCCAATTTCTGCAGACAAAACCAGTCAATGCTTTTGTTAGGGTTGATGTTGTGAAGTGTAGGTACGTGTAGAGACTCATTAAAAAGTAGCTGCTGTAAATCAATGCAGAATTAGACCCTAAATTAACAGCACTTCCTGTGCCTGATAAAATTAAGGTGCTCAAGTTGAAGTTGAATTCTGCATGTTCAAGAGCAGAGCCTAGTTGCAAAACACAGTTATGGCTACCCCAAAGAGAAGCACTTATTCTTCCAGCAAAATATTTACAGTGGTTCCTCCTTTAAAAGTAGCGAGCTTACACCTCTGGACTAAGAGGTACCCAGCGTCACGGCTTCATTGCTCCAGTCCACTTCAATTTAGATGGCTGACAAAACATTATTGGGAAGCAAATGTATGTAGTTATAACGTCATAACGAGTCAAGAATTTTTTTTACAATTGAGAGGAATATGTTAGTTAATTTAGAGACAATTGATTGTGCATATTTTTTTGTCATAAAGTTAATTCACGAAAATCGCTATTTAGCAAGTTTTTTCCCCAGCCATATCCAATACCAGGTCTATCAAAC
This sequence comes from Salvelinus sp. IW2-2015, assembly GCF_002910315.2. Taxonomy (NCBI): domain Eukaryota; kingdom Metazoa; phylum Chordata; class Actinopteri; order Salmoniformes; family Salmonidae; genus Salvelinus; species Salvelinus sp. IW2-2015. The sequence goes on from NC_036860.1 coordinate 8,142,827, forward strand.
TAATTCATTATAGCAAGCAGGGAGCAGGTTTCGAACGCTCAACATTCTAGCCCGAAGTCCAGCACGCTATCGACTGAGCACAAATATATTAATTAGGGTTGGGACCAATTGTGGCTAAAAACACTTGGTCAATTGGAATCTTTAACATTGAAAGGGAAAAAAGTATTATTATTCGTTTTTTCACAAGCATAGCAGGATGGACTATTAGCTGAGCAATACACTATTCAACCTTTACAAAATAATTGTCCTATAGCCGAGCTAGGTGTGAACCCCTCCTCTCCCCAACTTGAGCTAGGTGTGAACCCCCTCCAATTTGCATTAAATCATTTTCAGGATTATCTAGAAAATGCAATGGAGATGCCCAATAGGTTTCTAAGAAGAGGCTATTCTCCACAATGTGTGGATGATGAAGCTCTTAATTTGGCATTGGGGAAAGCACGAGATGAATTGCTACAAAAAAGACCCACTAAAGAACACTGTAATGTTCACAACTACATATACTTTGAACTCGCGAAAGGTGGGAGATGCGGTCAGGAAACACTGGGATGTTTTATATATGTGATAAATTGGTCCATGCCAACTGCCAGCCACAAAAGAAAATCAGACAGAATGTTTTTGGATTTTCACCCTCCAGACATTATTTCCTAAAGCTCTTAATGATGAAATGCCTATGTATGTTAGGTTGTAAATCTGAACATGAATTATGCCCCTCTTTCAGATTGCTCTGACGTTTTTCTTACACTGTACCCAATGATTTATGAAAACTTGCTTGGTAGGTCGATGTCTTCATTGTGGTTTGACAGACGTGTTTAATACGTTTCATGTACACACTTTATTTGAATATTTATGAAATGCATATTGTTATATTTGGTTGCACTTGATATGTTTTCCCTTCGCCTCCAACCCCTTTCGATGCGTGGAACGGATGTGGGTGGGGCTAGGTCTACATAAGGGTGCTAATTTAAAAAAATCACAAAAGCTCTGACGAAGGCCGTGAGGCCGATACATAAAGCTTATTAAAGATCAGTGATACTATCAAGAGCAATGTACGGGTTCCTACTTCTTTCTCCTAATCTTATCCGGCTGTTGCCATGCACCTGCAACAAAGAAAGCTCAGGTGTGCAGAGTGCCTTTTGAATTTTGAATTTGACTTGACAAAAAAACAAGAGGGCTTAATTGGAGTATATTTCCTCGGAGCCTAGACCTATATAAAATAACTTAACTGGCCGAGGTAGGCTATGAGGCTTAACAGCCTAAGAGAAGTAGGATTTTCTTTTTATTAGGCCTACTTACAATTGCAACTGGTCAAACATGTAGTGTTCTACATAAAACAATCATTTAAAGAAAAAAGGTCTGCACGTTCAAACTAAGACAATGTAACTAAAAAGAAAGCATTTGTAATTCCCAAACTCTAAAAGTAACTGGAAAGGTAGATACAAATTATGTATGACATAGTGGTTACAATAGAGAATGTATCCCATCATGCAAATGTTTCCTATTAGCAGGACAATAGACTTTTTATAGCCTGGCTACTGTTGTGAAAATCCCTCAACTTACAATGTATTCGATGCTTAAGTACTCTCAAGTGTTACATTTCTAATTCAAAACAGCATTTCTTCATCGACATCTTTATGCTTTCGTTAATCTTCTTGATCTTCTTCCTTTTTGTCTGGAGCAATTTTGAGCAAATGGCTCAAGAGCTACTCCCGACAAAAATAACTTTCTGCAGACAAAACCAGTCAATGCTTTTGTTAGGGTTGCTTTTGTGACGTGTAGGTACATGTAGAGACTCATTAAAAAGTAGTTGCTGTAATTCAATGCAGAATCAGACCCCAACTTAATAGCACTTTCCGTAGCCTGATAAAATGAAGGTGCTCAAGTTGAAGTAGAATTCAGCATGTTCTGGAAAGCAGAGCTATGACCTATAAGTAACACAGTTAAGACTACTCCAAAGAGAAGCACTTATTAGCTATGGATTCAAATAACGCTTCTGTTTGAAGTAATCTTTCAATTGCCAAAAAAAGGATAATACCGACAATCAGGGATTTTAAGCCGCTAAAGTCACGTCAAACTACCCAACAGTAGCACTTACTGCATTATATATACAAGTCAATGCGAGTGTTCGGGTACCAATTGTGACTGGTTTGGTAGGGAAAAGGCACAGTTGGAGTTCTCTGGTAAAGATGGCTTACTGTTCCTCCATGATGCTATCTTTACTGGAGCCCATTCATTTAGTTGGTTGTCCTCCAAGGAGTCTGACTGAAGTTATTTTCTAACCTGGGACGTGCTCATTTTAAATATTCGGGGACACCAACTGATAGCTGTGCTGTTCGCAGCCCAGCCCTTCCACACTATTGTGAAATAAGTATTGTTCTTCATGCTAATGTGATTAGGCAGCTTACCACAGAGTGTGCTTGAGCTTGATTAGTCGTCTTCCACATTGTCAGCTGATTGTTGATATGAAAAAGTAGTGTGTGATTAGTTAATAACAAAGAACTTAACACATGAAAGCAATTTATGTAGTCTTTGTTGGTACTCAAGAGCAGAGCCTCGTGGCAAAACACAGTTATGGCTACCCCAAAGAGAAGCACTTATTCTTCCAGCAAAAATGTATGCTTCCATTTAAGGTAACTTTAATGTGAAGCTAGGAGAAAAACCATGTTTCCGAAAAGCACCACAGAATGCTTGTTGTCGAATGGCCATTAACAGCTTCCCAAACAAAAGCACTTACTGCAGAAAAACCAGTCAATGCTTTTGTTAGGGTAGCTGTTGTGACTGTGTGTACAGTGGGGAGAACAAGTATTGATACACTGCCGATTTTGCAGGTTTTCCTACTTACAAAGCATGTAGGTCTGTCATTTTTATCATAGGTAACACTTCAACTGTGAGAGACGGAATCTAAAAAAAATCCAGAAAATCAATTGTATGATTTTTAAGTATTAATTTGCTTTTATTGCATAACATAAGTATTTGATCACCTACCAACCAGTAAGAATTCCGGCTCTCACAGACCTGTTAGTTTTTCTTTTAAGAAGCCCTCCTGTTCTCCACTCATTACCTGTATTAACTGCACCTGTTTGAACTCGTTACCTGTATAAAAGACACCTGTCACCACTCAATCAAAACAGACTCCAACCTCTCCACAATGGCCAAGACCAGAGAGCTGTGTAAGGACATCAGGGTAAATTGTTAGACCTGACAAGGCTGGGATGGCTGTACAGGACAATAGCCAAGCAGCTTGGTGAGAAGGCAACAACTGTTGGCACAATTATTAGAAAATGGAAGAAGTTCAAGATGACGGTCAATCACCCTCTGTCTGGGCTCCATGCAAGATCTCACCTCGTGGGGCATCAATGATCATGAGGAATGTGAGGGATCAGCCGAGAACTACACGGCAGGACCCTGGTCAATGACCTGAGAGAGAGCTGGGACCACAGTCTCAAAGAAAACCATTAGTAACACACTACGCCGTCAATGGATTAAATCCTGCAGCGCACACAAGGCCCCTGTCAAGCCAGCGCATGTCCAGGCCCGTCTGAAGTTTGCCAATGACCATCTGTGATCCAGAGGAGGAATGGGAGAAGGTCATGTGGTCTGATGAGACAAAAATAGAGCTTTTTGCTCTAAACTCCACTCGCCGTGTTTGGAGGAATAGAAGGATGAGTACAACCCCAAGAACACCATCCCAACCGTGAAGCATGGAGGTGAAACATCATTCTTTGGGGATGCTTTTCTGCAAAGGGGACAGGACGACTGCACCGTATTGAGGGGAGGATGGATGGGGCCATGTATCGCGAGATCTTGACCAACAACCTCCTTCCCTCAGTAAGAGCATTGAAGATGGGTCGTGGCTGGGTCTTCCAGCATGACAACGACCCGAAACACACAGCCAGGGCAACTAAGGAGTGGCTCCGTAAGAAGCATCTCAAGGTCCTGGAGTGGCCTAGCCAGTCACCAGACCTGAACCCAATAGAAAATCTTTGGAGGGAGCCGAAAGTCCGTATTGCCCAGCGACAGCCCCGAAACCTGAAGGATCTGGAGAAGGTCTGTATGGAGGAGTGGGCCAAAATCCCTGCTGCAGTGTGTGCAAACCTGGTCAAGAACTACAGGAAACGTATGATCTCTGTAATTGCAAACTAAGGTTTCTGTACCAAATATTCAGTTCTGCTTTTCTGATGTATCAAATACTTATGTCATGCAATAAAATGCAAATTAATTACTTAAAAATCATACAATGTGATTTTCTGGATTTTTGTTTTAGATTCCTTCTCTCACAGTTGAAGTGTACCTATGATAAAAATTACAGACCTCTACATGCTTTGTAAGTAGGAAAACCTGCAAAATTGTCAGTGTATCAAATACTTGTTCTCCCCACTGTATATGTAGAGACTCAATAAAAAGTAGTTTCTGTAATTCAATGCAGAATCAGACACGGACACTAACTAATAGCGCTAACACTAACTAATTGCACTTTCTGTGGCCTGATAAAAGAAAGGTGCTCAAGTTGAAGTAGAATTCAGCATGTTCAAGAGCAGAGCCTAATTGCAAAACACAGTTATGGCTTCCCCAAGGAGAAGCACTTATTAGCTATGGATTCAAATAACGCTTCTGTTTGAAGTAATGTTTCAATTGTCAAAAAAAGGATAATACTGACAATCAGGTGATTTTGTGCCGCATAAGTCATGTCAAACTACCCCAACAAGTTGCACTTACTGCATTATATACACAAGTCAATGCTATTGTTCGGGTACCAATTGTGACAGGTTTGGTAGGGAAAAGGCCACAATTGGAGATCTCTGGTGAAGACTATTTACTGGTTTGGTAGATAAAGGGGGGGAAATGCAAATAGTCTGGGTAGCCATTTGATTAGCTGTTCAGGAGTCTTATGGCTTGGGGGTAGAAGCTATTTGGAGCCTTTTGGACCTAGACTTGGCACTCCAGTACCGCTTGCCGTACGGTAACAGAAAGAACACAGTCTTTGACTAGGGTGGCTGGAGTTTTTGACAATTTTTATGGCCTTCCTCTGACACCGCCTGGTGTAGAGGTCCTGGATGGCAGGGAGCTAGGCCCCGGTGATGTACTGGGCCATACGCATTACCCCTTGTGGTGTCTTGCGGTCAGAGGTTGAGCAGTTGCCATACCATGCAGTGATGCAACCAGTCAGGATGCTCTCGATGGTGCAGCTGTAGAACCTTTTGAGGATCTGAGGACCCATGCCAAATCTTTTCAGTCTCCTGAGGTGGAATACGTTTTGTTGTGCCCTCTTCACGACTGTCTTGGTGTGCTTGGACCATGTTAGTTTGTTGGTGATGTGGACGCCAAGGAGCTCAACCTGCTCCACTACAGCCCCATCGATGAGAATGGGGGCGTGCTCGGTCCTCCTTTTCCTGTAGTCCACAATCATGTCTTGATCACGTTGAGGGAGAGGTTGTTGTCCTTGCACCACACGGTCAGGTCTCTGACGTCCTCCCTATAGACTGTCTCATCGTTGTCGGTGATCAGGCCTACCACTGTTGTGTCATCAGCAAACTTAATGATGGTGTTGGAGTCGTGCCTTGCTGTGCAGTCCTGAGTGAATAGGGAGTATTCTGGGATAATGGTGTTGATGTGAGCCATACCAGCTTTTCAAAGCATTTCACCCAACCAGAGAGATAAGCCTGTTACCCGACCAGGTTTATCTAGGTGTGAGGTGTAGAAATCACGTAGATGGGTGGGATTCAGAGTGTGACGGCGGGGCACCCAGCAGCGCTCCTCAGGCTCGTATCCTTCCCAGTCCACCAGGTACTCCCAGCTACGACTACGACGGCGCACGTCCAGAAGCCACCGGATGGTATAGGCAGGATGGTCATCGATGAGCCGAGGGGGTGGAGGAGCTGCTGCAGGAGGAGACAGGGGATTGGAGCAGACAGGTTTAATCAGGGATACATGGAAGGCAGCGTGGATCTTGCGAGAGGCTGGGAGTTTCAGGTGCACACCAGAGGGGTTAACGACACGATCAATCTCAAAGGGACCAATGAATCGGGGAGAAGGTTTCTTGGAAGCCTCCTTCAAAGGCAAGTCCTTTGACGAGAGCCTGGAGTGTAGACTGGAGCTGAGGCACGGCGACGGTTGGCTTGGGACTGGTTCCTGGCAGAGGCACGGAGAAGGGCAGCCCGGGCCCTCCTCCAGGTGCGATGACAACGGCGCATGTGGTCATGGACTGAGGGAACCGTCACCTCGACCTATTGGGCGGGGGTCTGATTCTTTGATTGATAGACAGCTGAAATGTGCGCTCTCCTGTGACATTTCCTGCATTCCACATCCTTTGCTGGGCAATCTTTCCAGCTGTGGAAAGGGGATTTCCTACGTTTGCGACAAACACTTGAACTGGCTGCTGGTCCTATCTGTGATTGTTTTCTCCATGTCTGTCTCTGTTCTGCGTTCCCCTCCGTTTCTTTAGCACGGTATGAAAACGCATGTATTTCCTCACACTCTTCACACTGCATAGACCTGCTGCAGCACAGTATCGCCCACAGTTTTTTTTTACTGTCTCACTCTGTCTACCTGATTTACAGCCTTGGACAAGGTAAGCTGAGTATCCAACTGTAGCTTTTCAGAAAGTGATATATTTCTTATTCCCATTAGAATCCGATCTTGGAACAGTTCTTCCCTGAGTGTGCCAAACTGACAATGATCCGTTAGCTTGTGAACAGCTGTGATAAAGCTCCTGTTTGCGCACATTAAACCTAGTACTCTCAAATATGTTTTGTCTCCCTACGAAATTAGTTTCAAAACTGTAGTAATGGCACTGTAGTTAAGTTTCTCTTCCTCAGTTAACGGTGAAGCATTTAATATATCCTCGGGTTCATCACCCATAGAGTAAATCAGTGTATTAACTTGAAATGCTTCATTTTTCATTTTAAGCCTGAAGCTACCCTGAACCTTTCAAAGCACCTGATCCATTTTGGCCAGTTTTGAATGTCCATACAATCAAAATTCTCAGTGGGGAAAATGTGAAATCTGTCAGCACTAGCCACTGGCCTGTCCATGTTTGTGTGAGAGCCGTTGAACTTGAAGTTGCAAACCCTGAAATCCTGCCAGTTTCTTCCTCTTGCAACTTGTTGCTAGTAGTAACTTAGTCCTTGCTCATTAGCTAGCCCAAGGATGTTATTCACTGTTTATCTCCAACACTGTGCCCTCCTTGCCTCGATACTGTCTGTCGGCCTGAATATATGATTTACAAGGGCCATCCTACTACAAAAGGAAAGGGTTAACACTGAAGAGAAAAACATATCCAATCAGGATTTTTCTTTGGTGGTCTCTCAGGAGATACATCTAGCTAGCTAAGTTAGCCATTGGCTAGGCCATGAGAAGCTTCATAGAAGGCATCTGCCATTCAACTTTATTAGGGCAAGATTTTGGAGTGACACTGGAATCAACCAATCACATTGTAATTGTAATGGGTGGGACAGTTTTTACAAAAACCTATGGAAACTAGCTTTTGCTAGCTTTTGTTGTAGGCTAGATTCCAGTGGCTGCAGCAGGTATTATTGAAGAGGATGTTGTTGCTAATTTGTTAGCTTCTCCTTTTCCAAGAATAACTTTCAACAAGAAGTTAAGTTTCAAGTGATCATCATCTGGTGAGTGGAACTGTATGTCTTTTTGCAGCTCACATGCTGTTATTAGCCATCTCTTTGAAAATAACTTATGTTTGTGAAACATTGTTGCATTTAAACTTTAGATCACCGGTTACTCTTTGTGCTAAACGTGAATTTTGTTTTTCAATGAGAAGTAATAGTTAAATATTTCGATCGGGAAATGCAGGAGAAGTGGGTCCTGTGTGAAGGAAAGGCGCCCTGTATGATATATCCTAGGATAGGATATATCCTATCCTATGTTTTCCTATAGATTTTTCATATTTTCACTCTCAAAATCCCACTCTTTAAAATAAAATAAAAACAACTCAAATGTAATGTTCTAGGTCCACAACAATGCTTAAACCACATCAGGAGACCATTTTTGAGGTCTGGGAAAAATCTAAAAAATATATTTTGGGAGGGTGTAGTTGCCCTTTAATTCAATTGAGCAAAACAAATGCCCTCCCCATTGATACGAGTCAGCCTTATATCATTCTGTCAGGTAGGCCTACATTAAGAAGTGAGTATAGGCAATGCACACTGAAAAAGTGGCTTTAGGGCCTATACCTGCATATAGCCTCCATTACACAACTGGTTGCTGTCCTTTCAGCATCACGAGCCTGTCACACACCTAATGCCTAGGTCCAATAGGTTCGCCACTGTGCAAACATGTCTATAATAGATATAAAGACTGCTATAATTTCCCCCTGTCTCCCCTTACTAATCGTGAGTTCCAACTGTCCAACAATTTCACCCACTCTTCCCTACCAGCAAGTCAAGGAAATTCTGAGAAAGTTTGAAGATATTTTTCAATGAAAGTAAAGGACGTTAATGTTACGAGTAAAGTAGGTATCCCAGATTTCAATAGGCGATAAGATATTAATGTTTTAAGAATGGAGTGTATATATTTGGCCTGGCGAAGCCTTTTATGCACTGACTAAATAGAAGCTGATAATTATGAGTTTTTTGCTCTGCTAGTGTCCCCTGGTCTCCGGAAGAAATTAGGAGTCCTCACTGTCGAAGACCTAGTCAAGACTGAGTAAAAATGTATCTGACGCCAAGACACTCAATATGTGGTCTCGAGACTGAGAACTGTCTTGAGTACTACAACACTGCAATTGAGATCAATCAATCAATCAATTTTATTTTATATAGCCCTTCGTACATCAGCTAATATCTCGAAGTGCTGTACAGACACCCAGCCTAAAACCCCAAACAGCTAGTAATGCAGGTGTAGAAGCACGGTGGCTAGGAAAAACTCCCTAGAAAGGCCAAAACCTAGGAAGAAACCTAGAGAGGAACCAGGCTATGAGGGGTGGCCAGTCCTCTTCTGGCTGTGCCGGGTGGAGATTATAACAGAACTATGCCAAGATGTTCAAAAATGTTCATAAGTGACAAGCATGGTCAAATAATAATCATGAATAATTTTCAGTTGGCTTTTCATAGCCGATCATCAAGAGTTGAAAAACAACAGGTCTGGGACAGGTGGCGGTTCCATAACCGCAGGCAGAACAGCTGAAACTGGAATAGCAGCAAGGCCAGGCGGACTGGGGACAGCAAGGTGTCATCATGCCCGGTAGTCCTGACGYATGGTCCTAGGGCCCAGGTCCTCCGAGAGAAAGAAAGAGAGAAGGAGAAAATTAGAGAGAGCCAAGATTTTCAAAATGTTCATAAATGACAAGCATGGTCAAATAATAATCAGGAATAAATCTCAGTTGGCTTTTCATAGCCGATCATTAAGAGTTGAAAACAGCAGGTCTGGGACAGGTAGGGGTTCCGTAACCGCAGGCAGAACAGTTGAAACTGGAATAGCAGCAAGGCCAGGCGGACTGGGGACAGCAAGGTGTCATCATGCCCGGTAGTCCTGACGTATGGTCCTAGGGCTCAGGTTCTCAGAGAGAAAGAGAGAACGAGAGAATTAGAGAGAGCATACTTAAATTCACACAGGACACTGGATAAGACAGGAGAAGTACTCCAGGTAACCAACTGACCCTAGCCCCCCGACACATAAACTACTGCAGCATAAATACTGGAGATTGAGACAGGAGCGGTCAGGAGACACTGTGGCCCCATCCGAAGAAACCCCCGGACAGGGCCAAATCAACTGTGCGGACGATTTTAGAGCATATTGATGGTTTAATGAGAGATCAACTGGCAACAATTTGGTGGCCATCGATGGTTGCAATTGGCTCCATATGTTTAACCCTGTGATTTTCCTGCCTTTACTGCGGTTATACCACACTTTGCAGGGCCTGATAGAACACCATATTATAAACACATAATTCATGAATCTTTTGGAAATTATTTGCAGTCAATTGCTCTACCACTGAGTTATATCCCCTCTATTAAACTCATAGCAAACAGATGTGTTATCGTCGTGTTTTTGGTTTTAGGCCAAGCCTACGAGATCACCACTACTATGCCAGGGCACCGACCTCCTTCCATTGAGTGTCAGTTCCCTTCAGTGGGTGTCAGTGCACGGTTTGATTAATGACATCATCAGGCTGTTGTGGTTAAGGTGATGAATTATACAGGGCAATGGACTAGAAGACATTTGTAGCTCAGTGGTTAGAGCATTGTTTCTTGTTGTCACACCCTGATCTGTTTCACCTGTCTGTGCTTGTCTCCACCCCCTACAGGTGTCGCCCATCTTCCCCATTATCCCATGTGTACTTATACCTGTGTTGTCTGTTGCCAGTTCGTTTTGTTTGTCAAGCTTACCAGCGTTTGTTCCTGTCGGCTCCTGTCTTTTCCCAGCCTCTCTTTTCCTCGCCCTCCTGGTTCGTGACCCTTGCCTGTCCTGACTCTGTACCTGCCCGCTTGAACTCTGCCTGAGCCTGTCTACCGTCCTGTACTTTTGCTCCACCTCTGGATTACTGAACTCTGCCTGTCCCTGAGCCTGCCTGCTGTCCTGCACCGTTGCTCCCACTCCGGATTATCGACCCCTGCCTGCCTTGACCTGTCGTTGCCTGCCCCGGTGGTTACAGTAAACATTGTTACTTCACACAGTCTGCACTTGGGTCTTACCTTGATTCTTGATAGCTTGTAATGTCAGGGTCGTGGGTTCGATTTCCGGAACCACCCATAAGTATGCTTGCATGACTGTAAATTGCTTTTGCTGAAAATGTCTGCTAAATTGCATATAAATCCATTGGGGTCTTCCCGCTCAAGTTTGAATCCTGCTGACAACAAAAGCATTAGCATACCTGTGGTGAATTAACATAGCAAACATACAGTGCATTCGGAAAGTATTCAGACCGCTAGATTTTTCCCCAGATTTTGTTACATTACAGCCTTTTTCTCAAATGTGTTAAATTGTGTTTTTCCCCCCTCATCAGTCTACACACAATACCCTATGACAAAGCAAAAATGTATATTTTTTGTTTGAAAATATATTTWAAAAAAAAATGTAAATATAACATTTACATAAGTATTCAGACCTTTTACTCAGTACTTTGTTGAATCACCTTTGGCAGCGATTACAACCTCGAGTCTTCTTGGGTATGACGCTACAAGCTTGGCACACCTGTATTTGGGGAGTTTCTCCGAATCAAATGTATTTATATCAGCCGATGTCAAAGTGCTATACAGAAACCCAGCCTAAAACCCCAAACAGCAAGCAATGTAAATGTAGAAGCACGGTGGCTAGGAACAATTCCCTAGAAAGGCAGGAACCTGAAAGGAACCATGCTCTGAGGGGTGGCCAGTCCTCTTCTGGCTGTGCCAGGTCGAGATTATAACAGTACATGGCCAAGATGTTCAAATGTTCATAGATGACCAGCAGGGTCAAATAATAATAATCACAGTGGTTGTAGAGGGTGCAACAGGTCAGCACCTCCGACACCTCCGATGTCAGTTGTTTTTTCATAGCCGAGCTTTCAGAGTTAGAGACAGCAGGTGCGGTAGAGAGAGATATTCGAAAACAGCGTATCCGGGACAAGGTAGCACGTCTGGTGAACAGGTCAGGGTTACATAGACGCAGGCATAATAGTTGAAACTGGAGCAGCAGCATGACCAGGTGGACTGGGAACAGCAAGTAGTCATCAGGCCAGGTAGTCCTCTGGGAGGGGAGAGAAAGAGAATTAGAGGGAGCATACTTAAATTCACACAGGACACCGGATAAGACAGGATAAATACTCCAGATATAACAGACTGACCCTAGCCCCTTAGACACAAACTATTGCAGCATAAATACTGGAGGCTGAGACAGGAGGGGTCGGGAGACACTGCGGCCCCGTCCGGCGATCCCCCCGGACAGGGCCAACCAGGCAGGATATAACCCCACCCACTTTGCCAAAGCACAGCCCCTGCACCACTAGAAGGATATCTTCAAACCACCAACTTATTACCCTGAGACAAGGCTGAGTATAGCCCATGAAGATCTCCCCCACGGCAAGAACCAGAGGGGGGTGCCAACCCGGACAGGAAGATCACGTCAGTGACTCAACCCACTCAAGGGACGGCATGGAAGAGCACCAGTAAGCCAGTGACTCAGCCCCTGTAATAGGGTTAGAGACAGAGAATACCAGTGGAGAGAGGGGAACCGGTCAGGCAGAGACAGCAAGGGTGGTTCGTCGCTCCAGTGTAACGGTCGTTTTCCTCCTCGTCTGAAGAGGAGCATGGATCGGACCAAAACGCAGCGTGGGTTGAATACATATTTGTTTATTTAAGAAAGACGAAGACGGAAAAACTCTAAAACAAACTACAAAACAATAAACGACGTGAACAGACCTGAACTTGTGAACATATAACAAGAACGCACGAACAGGAACGTACACACGAACGAACGAACGAACGAACGAACGAAACAGTCCCGTGTGGCACAAACACTGACACAGGAACAATCACCCACAAACAAACAGTGAGAACAGCCTACCTTAATATGGTTCTCAATCAGAGGAAACGTAAAACACCTGCCCCTGATTGAGAACCATATCAGGCTAATTGAACATGAACCCAACATAGAAACACATAACATAGAATGCCCACCCAGCTCACTTCCTGACCAACTAAACAAAGACAAAACAAAGGAAATAAGGTCAGGAACGTGACATCCAGTGCCTTTCGGTTCACCTTCACACCCCTGGGCCAGACTACACACAATCATAGGAACTACTGAAGAGATGAGTCTTCAATAAATACTTAAAGGTTGAGATCGAGTCTGCGTCTCTCACATGGATAGGCAGACCATTCCATAAAAATGGAGCTCTATAGGAGAAAGCCCTACCTCCAGCTGTTGGCTTATAAATTCTAGAGACAGTAAGGAGACCTGTGTCTTGGGAACGTAGTGTACGTATAGGTATGTACGGCAGGACCAAATCGGAAAAATAGGTAGAAGCAAGCCCATGTAAAACTTTGTAGGTTAGCAGTAAAACCTTGAAATCAGCCCTTGCCTTAACAGGAAGCCAGTGTAGAGAGGCTAGCATTTCTCTGCAGATCCTCTCAAGCTCTGTCAGGTTTGATGGGGAGCATCGCTGGACAGCTATTTCCAGATCTCTCCAGAGATGTTCGATCGTGTCCAAGTCCAGGCTCTGGCTGGGTCACTCAAGGACATTTAGGCTTGTCCCAAAGCCACTCCCGTGTTGTCTTGGCTGTGTGCTAAGGGTCGTTGTCCTGTTAGAAGGTGAACCTTCGCTCCAGTCTGAGGTCCTGAGCGCTCTTAGGCAGGATGTCATCAAGGATCTCTTTGTACTTTCCTCCATTAATAAAAATAAATAAATGTATTTAACCTTTATTTAACTTGGCAAGTCAGTTAATTAATAAGAACAAATTCTTATTTACAATGATGGACTACCAAAAGGCAAAAGGCCTCCTGTGGAGATGGGGACATTTATATGTCCTACATATAAATAAATGTAGGACAAAACACACATCACGACAAGAGAGACAACACAACACTACATAAAGAGAGACCTAAGACAACAACGTAGCAAGGCAGCAACACATGACAACACAGCATGGTAGCAACACAACATGACCACAACATGGTAGCAGCACAAAACATGGTACAAACATTATTGGGCACAGGCAACAGCACAAAGGGCAAGAAGGTAGAGACAACAATGCATCAGGCAAGCAGCCACAACTGTCAGTAAGTGTCCAATGATTGAGTCTTTGAATGAAGAGATTGAGATAAAACTGTCCGGTTTGAATGTTTGTTGCAGCTCGTTCCAGTCGCTAGCTGCAGCGAAAGATGAAAAGATGAGCGACCCAGGGATGTGTGTGCTTTGGGGACCTTTAACAGCATGTGACTGGCAGAACGGGTGTTTTATGTGGAGGTTGAGGGCTGCAGTAGATATCTCAGATAGGGGGGAGTGAGGCCTAAGAGGGTTTTATAAATAAGCATCAAACAGTGGGTCTTGCAATGGGTATACAGAGATTACCAGTTTACAGAGGAGTATAGAGTGCAGTGATGTGTCCTATAAGGAGCATTGGTGGCAAATCTGATGGCCGAATGGTAAAGAACATCTAGCCGCTCGAGAGCACCCTTACCTGCCGATCTATAAATGATGTCTCCGTAATCTAGCATGGGTAGAATGATCATCTGAATCAGGGTTAGTTTGGCAGCTGGGGTGAAAGAGGAGCGATTACGATAGAGGAAACCAAGTCTAGATTTAACTTTAGCCTGCAACTTTGATATGTGCTGAGAGAAGGACAGTGTGCCATCTTGCCATACTCCCAAGTCCTTGAATGAAGTGACTACCTCAAGCTCTAAACCCTCAAGAGGTAGTAAACTACAGGCTGTGGGGAGAGGGGGAATTCTTCTTACCAAACCACATTACCTTTGTTTTGGAGGTGTTCAGAACAAGGTTAAAGTTAGAAAAAGCTTGTTGAACACTAAGAAAGCTTTGTTGTTGAGCACTTAACACAAAATCCGAGGAGGGGCCAGCTGAGTATAAGACGGTATCATCTGCATATAAATGGATGAGAGAGCTTCCTACTGCCTGAGCTATGTTGTTAATGTAAATTGAGAAGCGGAGCCATCTTTCCCTCGATCCTGACTAGTCTCCCTGCCTCTGTAAATATCCCCACTGCATGATGCTGCCACCATCATG
>NC_036860.1:8157522-8173290 GCF_002910315.2 Salvelinus sp. IW2-2015
TTTCACCTGTAGGATGGGGGGGGGGGGGGGGCTGTCAAGTTGTTTCTGGCGGTGACTTTAGGTGGTGAGACATAGTCAAAAAAAATACCAGCTTAATTACCAAACTAAAGGCCAGGGATTCCTGGCCAGAACAGATAAATTAGCAGAATTACTCTCCTGCAGTATCACACTAATTATGGAGCAAAGACTCCTCGCCAAAAAAAGATCATTAACAATTATATTTTAGAAAGATAGTTAGGGAGAGGAAATGGAGTGACGGAGAGAGTGAGGGAGAAGAATGAGAGAGAGAACAAGTAAGTGAACATTTCAGAGTTAAATCTGCTGGAACGGTGAAATGTGACTAGCTTGAGTGAGATTTCTAATCAGTTTGCGACTGAGCAGGCCAGGTTTGCATATGTTGGCATATATCTGTTTATGTTTATGTGTGTGTCTGTGCACAAACGGGAAGGCTAAGCTTGTGGTTTGAGGCACAATAACAAAGGTATAAACATGGGAGGTGTGTGTGTAGTGCAGATCTGAAATGGAGTGTATCGTAGCCAGACATCCATCCGGCTGTTTGTTGTCTCTGCTGCCTACTGTGTGTGTGTGTGCTGCCTGCTCAACCATGCTAATTAAATGCCTTCTTGCGCACCACATCTCCTCTGCCAGTGCAGCACTACAGACAGACAGACAAACACAGAGCAGACATAGGGGAGCTATAGCACTCCTTAAAACACAGATGGGGGGGAAACAACTCTGTGTTCTAGAACGTTTAGATGTATGGGTTGCACATGCATTGTTGTCTTACATTATAGACTTACCGTTCTGTGTTGCAACATTGTTCATCCACAGACTATGCACCCTGCACTTTTATCCAAGAACTGCACATTGATCTTTGCACTACCTTCTGTGCTCTGCCACGGACCGCATATATATTTCCCCATTGAACATCATCTGTAAAACAGTTTTATTTTCATATATCTTTACATGCTACGTTATAATGTAGCGTATGGTGTTTATAGTGTAGTGTGTCGTTTTTAGCCTCAGTCTTCATAGTGTACACTATGTGGATTGTGTAATTTGGTCCATATCCCTGTTTATTGTCTCTCTGTATATTCAGTTTATTGTCGCAGCACCATTTCACAGAGTCAAATTCTGAACATGCACATGTATTTGCCGAAAAAGGTGATTCTGAGTCTAACAAATGCCAGTGTTTTTGTTTGGATATACAGGGAATTACAATTTATGTAACATTCATGAAAATTGATTTGAAAAACATTGGATGTATTTTCCTCCTGTATCCCAGCTCTGTCTGGATGGCCTGTTGTTCACTCATGTCTTGGTCTGTTTTCTAGCCCCTGGCCTTATTGGTTGCAGAACTCTGCGTGTCGGTGTTGGGCTTTTTGCTTATTGTGAGTAAGAATTCACTCCTCATCCTTCGAAGAACAGAGTCTGTAGGTCAACGTTAGTTCAACGTCTAAAGCAAAATAAATTGTTCATACTCACTTGTTTGTCAGTTGTTTTTATTCAGAGAGTTCGTTTTTGAAAGAGAGAGAGAGTAAAGGTACCTGCTAGTGACAGACGGAGCAGGCTACACGGCGGGGTACAATCACAGCGCTGTGGTTCCTGAGAGCGGAGCGTAGCAAAGTGTTAATCCGGGACATTTACCTCCACGCCGTTTCAATACTTCTGATGTGATCTGCATGTACATGCTCTCCCATGTCATTAACAACACACACACGGCCCTCCTTCGGCCCTGCGCACATGTCGACTTACAACACCGCACCGTAGAGTCATGCCAGGACAAAGACCCTTACTGGGTAAATTATGTTTGAATCAATGCTGTTTCCATTTCATTTCAACTTAAACTGAAATGTGATGACGTAGAATCAACGTGGAAACTGATTAGATTTGAAAAGTCAGCAACGTAAGGGAATGTAGTCTTTTTTTCACCCAACTTTTAACCTAAATCAATGACATGGTGGCTCTTTCTTCTTCTTTTGTTGAATTCACATTAGTTGACACCTCAACCAAATGTAAATCAAAACTAGACGTTGATCTGACGTCTGTGCCCAGTGAGACCTCTCTTCTTACTCACTCCCCCTAAACAAAGAAATAATTAACTCAACTTAACATGCGAGATGTGCTGTTGCCTGCAGTGTGGGTTTCGATGGGGTTTAAATAGGTGTAAATGGGGTTTCAGTGTTCAAACAATACACTCCCATCACACACTCACAAGTCTAGGGGCTCTGGCGGAGAGCTTTCAGAGAAGGTATGGTTATTTCATTATGATAATCCATTTTATAGTTCCACAAGGATTTAAAAAAAGAAATAGATACAGACTGAAACCATGTCTAAAGTAAATTTGGAGGTAAATGGCCCTCCATACACTAATACATCAAGTAACACTTAAAGTAATTCAACATGATCATGTTCTCATAGTAATGACCGAGACAGTAAACTAATAGGATGTAGAAGAGCCTGTACTGTATACCTCCCAGGCTTCTCTGGCATATTACATCAAATAAAATGTTATTTGTCCAATGCTCCGAATGCAACAGGTTTAGAATTTACCGTGAAATGCTTACTTACTAGCCCTTTCCAAAAAAAGTGATACTTCTTTATTTTTTTGTATATAGTAACACAATAGAGTAACATAATGAGTGGACACCTACTCGTCGAACATTTCATTCCAAAATCATGTGCATTAATATTGAGTTGGTCCCCCTTTTGCTGCTATCCTCTCTCCTGGATAGGCTTCACTAGATGTTGGAACATTGCTGCGAGACTTGCTTCCATTCAGCCACAAGAGCATTAGTGAGATCGGGTGCTGATGTTGGCGATTAGGCCTGGCTCGCAGTCGGCGTTCCAATTCATCCCAAGGTATTTGATGGGATGAGGTCAGGGCTCTGTGCAGCCCAGTCAAGTTGTTCCACACCGATCTTGACAACCATTTCTGTATGGACCTCGCTTTGTGAACGGGGAATTGTCATGCTGAAACAGAAAGGCCTTCCCCAAACTGTTTCCACAAAGTCGGAAGTACAGAATCATCTAGAATGTCATTGTTTGCTGTAGCGTTAAGATTTCCCTTCACTGAAACTAAGGGTCTATTGCGAACCATGAAAACAGCCCAGACCATTATTCTCTCCACCAAACTTTACAGTGGGCACTATTCATTCGAGCAGGTAGCGTTCTCCTGGCATCCGCCAAACCCAGATTCGTCTGTCAGACTTCCAGATGGTGAAGTGTGATCTCACTCCAGAGAAAGCATTTCCACTGCTACAGATCCAATGGCGGCAAGCTTTATACACTCCAGCCGACAATTGGATTGCGCATGTGATCTTAGGCTTGTGTGCGGCTGCTCGGCCAAGGAAACCCTTTCATGAAGCTCCCGACAAACAGTTCTTGTGCTGACAGTTCTTGTAAGATACTTGGTAGTAGGTACCACACAACAGATTACAGTCATCCTCCCAAAACAGCCAGTCTCATGTCAGTATCCCTGTATTCCATCCGGAGTGCCATACGACTGACAGATTTTGCCACTCTGTTCCCACTGACTGCCAGCTCCTGGAGGGGCTGGTTCTGGCTCTAGCACCGTTTTCCTGGAGAACAGCACAGCTCTGTTCTTCACTGGTGCATTCTAACAAGTGGCAGTGTTTTGTTTGGATATACATTGTAAATGGCAATATATATAATGTTTATGACATTTTATTTGAAAAACATTAGACATTGGATGTTATTTTCCTCTTGTATCCCAGCTCTGTCTGGATGGCCTGTTGTTCACAGCTTTCTCTGAGTGCTATGACTCATGTCTTGGTCTGTTTTTATAGCCCCTGTCTTATTGGTTGCAGAACTCTGAGTGCCGTTATAGGCTTTGTTCTTACTGCGAGTAAGAATTCACTCTAAGACAAGAGTCTGTAAGGTCAATGTTAGTTCAACGTCTAAAGCAAAAACGAATTGTTCATATTGGGCTTATTGTTCTCCAGTCTTGTGGTTTTCAGAGGAGAGCAAGAAAAGTAAGCTTGAGAGTTAGGCATGGATTCAATCAGTTTGAGCTTAAACAAGCCGTTAACCAGCGCTGGCCGAAATCCGCAGAGCAGAGGTGTAAGCGACATGTCAGTGAGCGGTTGCGCTTGTGTGTCCCAAACTACTCCTTTCGTTATTAGCACTGCTTCGTCAGAAGTCCAAAACGGTGCTAGAAAGTGTAGGCTCTGTTGAGTTGTTGTTGGGTTAATGCATGTTTTCATTTGGATGGGGGGATTTATGCCTCAGTCTAATTCGAGTGTTTCAACTTCCAACGCGGCGGATCGGAGTTGGGTGTAGTTTTGTTGCATCCAATGGCAGTGTCCGTGATAAGCTAACGCTGCTTGTGGATTTGACAGCTCAGACGCCAGTTCCACTCCGACACCACTAAACAACGCGATGTCAATGTCAATGTGATTGAATCTAGCCCTTAGTTTTCAAGGAGGGAGAGAGAGGGAGTGAAAGAGGAAGTGAGATCGTAATAGACAGAGTTAGAGAGAGAGAGAAGAGTGAGGGTTACTGCTAGTGACAGACTGGGCAGGCTACACTGCGGGGGTACGGCCTTAGCGCTGTGGTTCCTGAGAGCGGAGAGGAGTGTTCGTCCAGACGTTTATCTCCATGCGTTTCAACCCTTCTGAGTGATCTGCATGTACACCCTCTCCCATGTCAATTATACAACACATACGCAGCACGCCGCCTCCCTTGGCCCTGCGCACATGTCGGCTGTGATTACATCTAGATCTGCATGCGCAGAGTGAGAGGAAACACACGTACACTCAACACACACACACACACATACACACTCACACACGTCCTGCTCTGACTTACAACACCGCACCGTAGACTTGAGCCAGGACAAAAACCCTCTTCTTACCCTCACTTCCCCGTAAACAAACAAACAGAATGAACACAACATAAGCATACGAGATGTCTGTTGCCTAGAGCGTGGAGGTTTAAATAGGGTTTCAGTGTTCAAACAATCCCCATACACTCCCATCACACCCACTCTGTACAGTCTTTCTAGGGGCCTTGGCAGAGAGCGTTCAGAGACAGTATGGTATTTATTACCATGGCATTTCCATTCATAGTCCACAATGACTTAAAAAAAAATCAATACAGACAGAAAACTATCTCTTCCATAAAATGCCCTCATACACTACTTATCAAGTAACACTTAAAGCAATTAAAAATGACTCATGTTCTCCATAGAATATGATTAATGACTGAGACGGTAAACTAATAGGATATAGAAGAGCCTGTACTGTATACCTCCCCAGGCTTCCTCTGGCATATTTCGGACATAAACTGCTTTTATGTGTTATGTGCTGTTACTTTCTGATCACGCACTCTTTTTTCATACAGAATGAATAGATTCTCTATTGAATTACAGCAACTAAATTTTATTGAGTCTCTACATGTTACAACAGCAACCCTAACAAAAGCATTGACTGGTTTTGTCTGCAGTAAGTGCTTTTTATTGGGGTATCTGTTAATGGCCATTCGACAACAAGCATTTTGTGGTGTTTTTCTGAACATGGTTTTCTCCCAGTTTCACATTAAAGTTACCTTAAATGGAAGCATTCATTTATTTGCTGGAAGAATAAGTGCTTCTCTTTAGGGTAGCCATATCTGTGTTTTGCCACTAGCATTTTGTCGAAACAAAGAACATAACACATGAAAGCAGTTTGTTGTCTTTCTTGATACTCAAGAGCAGAGTCTAGTGGAAAAAACAGTTAACAACGACTAAGGATCAAACTTTTTCAATACCTTGTTTTCATACCAGTTGTTGCCTTTGTTAGAATTTACTGGCAGATATCAAAAGTTAAAACGTATTCTAGCTACCGATGTCATTCTTCTGTGACCTGCTCCATGGAACAACCAGTTGAGCAGTGCACGCTCTTGCTGCCTGCAGATGATATTCCTCTGAAACTAGGCTATGTGTGCTGCTCGCATGTGAATATATTTCAGATGCTTTGCAATTGTGTAGGTTACTTTGTGCATGATTTCTCTATACATAATTAATAAGTCGTATACCCCCACTTTGATACGCAACAGAAGGGATTAAGTGAGTATAGGCAATGCCCACTGAAAAACAAAGTAGGTATAGGGCCTATAGTTGCATGTAGCCTCCACTACACCACTGGTTGCTGTCCTTTCAGCACCACGAGCTTGTCACACACTGAAGACCTAGGTCCAGTAGGTTCGCCACTGTGCAAACATGTCTATAATAGACATAAATACTTAAATGTCTCCCCTTGCTAATAGTGAGTGCGAACTTTCCAACAATTTCTCCCGCTCTTCCCTACCAGCAAGTCTAGGAAGTTCTGACAAAGTTTGTGGATATTTTACAATGAAAGTAAAGTACAGTAATGTTACGAGTAAAGTAGGAATCCCAGATTTCAATAGGTGATGAGATATTAATGTTTTATGTGCTGACTGAATGGAAGCTAATAATTATGAGTTTTTTACTCTGCTGGTCTCTGGAAGAAATTAGGAGTCCCCACTGTCTAAGACCTAGTCAAGACCGAGATAAAATGTATCTGACACCAAGACGCTTTGTGGTCTCGAGACCAGACTCAAGACTGAGAACTGTCTCGAGTACTACAACAATGCTATTGAGATCAACTGTGCGGTTGATTTTAGCGCTTACTAACGGTTGAACTAGATATCAACTGGCAATCTGGTGGCCATCGACAGTTGCAATTGTCCCAATATGTGTAACCCTGTGATTTTCCTGTCTTTACTGCTGTCACATCACACTGCAGGGCCTGATAGGGCCTGATAGGGCCTGATAGGGCCTGATAGAACACCATATTATAAACACATCATTCATCCTTTGGAAATGATCTGCAGTCAATTGTTCTACCACTGAGCTATACCCCCTATTAAACTCGTAGCAAACATAGGTGTTATCATTGTGTCGTTGGTTTTTAGGCCAAGTCTTTGAGATCATCACTACTAGGCCAGGGCACCGACCTCCTTCCTTTGGGTATTGCTTCCCTTCAGTGGGTGTCAGTGCACTGTTTGTTAAATAACGTCATCAGGTTGCCGTGGCTGAGTGGTTAAGGTGATTCATTTAACAGAACAATGGACTTAAAGACCTTTGTAGCTCAGTGGCTTGTAATGTCGGGGTTTGATTCCCGGGGCAATCCATAAGTATGCCCGCGTGGTTGTAAGTTGCTCTGACTAAATGGCATATAAATCCATTGGTGTCTGCCCCTCTCAAGTTTGAATCCTGCGGACAACAAAAGCATTAGCTGTACCTGTGTTGAATGAACATACCAAGCATTTGGAAAGTATTCAGACCCCTTGATTTTTTTCAACATGTTGTTACGTCACAGCCTTATTCTCAAATGTATAAATTCGTTTTTTACCTCTTCAATCTACACACAATACCCCATAATGACAAACATATATATTTTTAAATGTTTGCTAATGTATTTTTTTAAAACTATGCAAATATCACATTTACATAACTATTCAGACCCTTTACTCAGTACCTTGTTGAAGCACCTTTGGCAGCGATTACAGCCTCGAGTCTTCTTGGGTATGACACTACAAGCTTGGCACATCTGTATTTGGGGAGTTTCTCCAAATAACAATCCGGTCTCGGAGCTCTACGGACAATTCCTTCGACATCATGGCTTGGTTTTTGCTCTGACATGCACTGTCAACTGTGGGACGTTATAAAGACAGGTGTGTGCCTTTCCAAATCATGTCCAATCCATTGAATTTACCACAGGTGGACTCCAATCAAGTTGTAGAAACATCTCAAGGATAATACTTGGAAACAGGATGCACCTGAGCCTCAATTTCAAGGCTCATAGCCAAAGGTCTGAATAATTATGTAAATAAGGTATTTCAGTTTAAAAAATAAATAAAAAATAAACCTGTTTTCGCTTTCTCATTATTGGGTATCGTGTGTAGATTGATGAGGGAAACAATTTATTAAATCCATTTGAGAATAAGGCTGTAACATAAGAAAATGTGGAAAAATTCAAGGGATCTGAATACCTTCAGACTGCACTGTGCTGTATGTGTTTTCGTTGTTTTGTAAGCTATAAAAATAACTCCCAGCAATTTATTGGGTAAAACACCTAAGTTTCGGCATCACTGTGCCCTCTTCAGTGTGTTTACTCTGTTAGGTGACACAATTCTGAAATCACAAAACTCTATATTATGATAGAGGGTGCTACACTCAATGTTTACATCTAAAAAAAAGAGCTCTAGTTTAGCCCTAAACCAAACCAGGAAAAGAGAGATAGACGATTGCGGCTACATCACAGACTCAGTTTGTAGTGAGCTTTCCGATCACTTTGTTCTATTGATCCACAGCACACATTTCATGATGCTAGCCTTCGGTTGTACAGAGCAGAGCTTTGATGTGTTCTCCACTGAGCAGCCCTGACCCTGGGCCTGCGGGGTGGGGGGGGTGGGGGGGCTGTCAAGTTGTTTCTGGCGGTGACTTTAGGTGGTGAAGCCATAGTCAAAAAAAATACCAGCTTAATTACCAAACTAAAGGCCAGGGATTCCTGGGCCAGAACAGATAAATTAGCAGAATTACTCTCCTGCAGTATCACACTAATTATGGAGCAAAGACTCCTCGCCAAAAAAAGATCATTAACAAATTATATTTTAGAAAGATAGTTAGGGAGAGGAAATGGAGTGACGGAGAGAGTGAGGGAGAGAGAATGAGAGAGAGAACAAGTAAGTGAACATTTCAGAGTTAAATCTGCTGGAACGGTGAAATGTGACTAGCTTGAGTGAGATTTCTAATCAGTTTGCGACTGAGCAGGCCAGGTTTGCATATGTTGGCATATATCTGTTTATGTTTATGTGTGTGTCTGTGCACAAACGGGAGAGGCTAAGCTTGTGGTTTGAGGCACAATAACAAAGGTATAAACATGGGAGGTGTGTGTGTAGTGCAGATCTGAAATGGAGTGTATCGTAGCCAGACATCCATCCGGCTGTTTGTTGTCTCTGCTGCCTACTGTGTGTGTGTGTGCTGCCTGCTCAACCATGCTAATTAAATGCCTCTCTTGCGCACCACATCTCCTCTGCAGTGGCAGCACTACAGACAGACAGACAAACACAGAGCAGACATAGGGGAGCTATAGCACTCCTTAAAACACAGATGGGGGGGGAAACAACTCTGTGTTCTAGAACGTTTAGATGTATGGGTTGCACATGCATTGTTGTCTTACATTATAGACTTACCGTTCTGTGTTGCACAACATTGTTCATCCACAGACTATGCACCCTGCACTTTTATCCAAGAACTGCACATTGATCTTTGCACTACCTTCTGTGCTCTGCCACGGACCGACATATATATTTCCCCCATTGAACATCATTCTGTAAAACAGTTTTATTTTCATATATCTTTACATGCATACGTTATAATGTAGCGTATGGTGTTTATAGTGTAGTGTGTCGTTTTTAGCCTCAGTCTTCATAGTGTACACTATGTGGATTGTGTAAATTTGGTCCATATTCCCTGTTTATTGTCTCTCTGTATATTCAGTTTATTGTCGCAGCACCATTTCACAGAGTCAAATTCCTGAACATGCACATGTATTTGCCGAAAAAGGTGATTCTGAGTCTAACAAATGCCAGTGTTTTTGTTTGGATATACAGGGAAATTACAATTTATGTAACATTCATGAAAATTGATTTGAAAAACATTGGATGTATTTTCCTCCTGTATCCCAGCTCTGTCTGGATGGCCTGTTGTTCACTCATGTCTTGGTCTGTTTTCTAGCCCCTGGCCTTATTGGTTGCAGAACTCTGCGTGTCGGTGTTGGGCTTTTTGCTTATTGTGAGTAAGAATTCACTCCTCATCCTTCGAAGAACAGAGTCTGTAAGGTCAACGTTAGTTCAACGTCTAAAGCAAAATAAATTGTTCATACTCCACTTGTTTGTCAGTTGTTTTTTATTCAGAGAGTTCGTTTTTGAAAGAGAGAGAGAGTAAAGGTAACTGCTAGTGACAGACGGAGCAGGCTACACGGCGGGGTACAATCACAGCGCTGTGGTTCCTGAGAGCGGAGCGTAGCAAAGTGTTAATCCGGGACATTTACCTCCACGCCGTTTCAATACTTCTGATGTGATCTGCATGTACATGCTCTCCCATGTCAATTACACAACACACACACAGGCCCTCCTTCGGCCCTGCGCACATGTCGACTTACAACACCGCACCGTAGAGTCATGCCAGGACAAAGACCCTTACTGGGTAAATTATGTTTGAATCAATGCTGTTTCCATTTCATTTCAACTTAAACATGAAATGTGATGACGTAGAATCAACGTGGAAAACTGATTAGATTTGAAAAGTCAGCAACGTAAGGGAATGTAGTCTTTTTTTCACCCAACTTTTAACCTAAATCCAATGACATGGTGGCTCTTTCTTCTTCTTTTGTTGAATTCACATTAGTTGACACCTCAACCAAATGTAAATCAAAACTAGACGTTGATCTGACGTCTGTGCCCAGTGAGACCTCTCTTCTTACTCACTTCCCCCTAAACAAAGAAATAATTAACTCAACTTAACATGCGAGATGTGCTGTTGCCTGCAGTGTGGGTTTCGATGGGGTTTAAATAGGTGTAAATGGGGTTTCAGTGTTCAAACAATACACTCCCAATACACACTCACAAGTCTAGGGGCTCTGGGCGGAGAGCTTTCAGAGAAGGTATGGTTATTTCATTATGATAATCCATTTTATAGTTCCACAAGGATTTAAAAAAAGAAATAGATACAGACTGAAACCATGTCTAAAGTAAATTTGGAGGTAAATGGCCCTCCATACACTAATACATCAAGTAACACTTAAAGTAATTCAACATGACTCATGTTCTCCATAGTAATGACCGAGACAGTAAACTAATAGGATGTAGAAGAGCCTGTACTGTATACCTCCCAGGCTTCCTCTGGCATATTACATCAAATAAAATGTTATTTGTCACATGCTCCGAATGCAACAGGTTTAGAATTTACCGTGAAATGCTTACTTACTAGCCCTTTCCAAAAAAAGTGATACTTCTTTTATTTTTTTGTATATAGTAACACAATAGAGTAACAATAATGAGTGGACACCTACTCGTCGAACATTTCATTCCAAAATCATGTGCATTAATATTGAGTTGGTCCCCCTTTTGCTGCTATCCTCTCTCCTGGATAGGCTTACACTAGATGTTGGAACATTGCTGCGAGGACTTGCTTCCATTCAGCCACAAGAGCATTAGTGAGATCGGGTGCTGATGTTGGGCGATTAGGCCTGGCTCGCAGTCGGCGTTCCAATTCATCCCAAAGGTATTTGATGGGGATGAGGTCAGGGCTCTGTGCAGCCCAGTCAAGTTGTTCCACACCGATCTTGACAAACCATTTCTGTATGGACCTCGCTTTGTGAACGGGGGAATTGTCATGCTGAAACAGAAAAGGGCCTTCCCCAAACTGTTTCCACAAAGTCGGAAGTACAGAATCATCTAGAATGTCATTGTTTGCTGTAGCGTTAAGATTTCCCTTCACTGAAACTAAGGGGTCTATTGCGAACCATGAAAAACAGCCCCAGACCATTATTCCTCCTCCACCAAACTTTACAGTGGGCACTATTCATTCGAGCAGGTAGCGTTCTCCTGGCATCCGCCAAACCCAGATTCGTCTGTCAGACTTCCAGATGGTGAAGTGTGATTCATCACTCCAGAGAAAGCATTTCCACTGCTACAGAGTCCAATGGCGGCAAGCTTTATACCACTCCAGCCGACAATTGGCATTGCGCATGGTGATCTTAGGCTTGTGTGCGGCTGCTCGGCCAAGGAAACCCATTTCATGAAGCTCCCGACAAACAGTTCTTGTGCTGACAGTTCTTGTACAGATACTTGGTAGTAGGTACCAACACAACAGATTATCAGTCATCCTCCCAAAACAGCCAGTCTTCCATGTCAGTATCCCTGTATTCCCATCCGGAGTGCCATACGACTGACAGATTGTGCCCACTCTGTTCCCACTGACCTGCCATGCTCCTGGAGGGGCCTGGGTTCTGGCTCTAGCACCGTTTTCCTGGAAGACACAGCACAGCTCTGTTCTTCACTGGTGCATTCTAACAAGTGGCAGTGTTTTGTTTGGATATACATTGTAATGGCAATATATATAATGTTTATGACATTTTATTTGAAAAACATTAGACATTGGATGTATTTTCCTCTTGTATCCCAGCTCTGTCTGGATGGCCTGTTGTTCACAGGCTTTCTCTGAGTGCTATGACTCATGTCTTGGTCTGTTTTCTAGCCCCTGGTCTTATTGGTTGCAGAACTCTGAGTGCCGTTATAGGGCTTTGTTCTTACTGCGAGTAAGAATTCACTCTAAGGACAGAGTCTGTAAGGTCAATGTTAGTTCAACGTCTAAAGCAAAAACGAATTGTTCATATTGGGCTTATTGTTTCTCAGTTCTTGTGGTTTTCAGAGGAGAGCAAGAAAAGTAAGCTTGAGAGTTAGGCATGGATTCAATCAGTTTGAGCTTAAACCAGCGTTAACCAGCGCTGGCCGAAATCCGCAGAGCAGAGGTGTAAGCGGACATGTCAGTGAGCGGTTGCGCTTGTGTGTCCCAAACTACTCCTTTCGTTATTAGCACTGCTTCGTCAGAAGTCCAAAACGGTGCTAGAAAGTGTAGGCTCTGTTGATGTTGTTGTTGGGTTAATGCATGTTTTCATTTGGATGGGGGGATTTATGCCTCAGTCTAATTCGAGTGTTTCAACTTCCAACGCGGCGGATCGGAGTTGGGTGTAGTTTCGTTGCATCCAATGGCAGTGTCCGTGATAAGCTAACGCTGCTTGTGGATTTGACAGCTCAGACGCAGTTCCACCTCCGACACCACCTAAACAACGCGATGTCAATGTCAATGTGATTGAATCTAGCCCTTAGTTTTCAAAGGAGGGAGAGAGAGGGAGTGAAAGAGGAAGTGAGATCAGTATAGACAGAGTTAGAGAGAGAGAGAGAGTGAGGGTTACTGCTAGTGACAGACTGGGCAGGCTACACTGCGGGGGTACGGCCTTAGCGCTGTGGTTCCTGAGAGCGGAGAGGAGTGTTCGTCCAGACGTTTATCTCCATGCCGTTTCAACCCTTCTGATGTGATCTGCATGTACACCCTCTCCCATGTCAATTATACAACACATACGCAGGCCACGCCGCCTCCCTTGGCCCTGCGCACATGTCGGCTGTGATTTACATCTAGATCTGCATGCGCAGAGTGAGAGGGAAACACACGTACACTCACACACACACACACACATACACACTCACACACGTCCTGCTCTGACTTACAACACCGCACCGTAGGAACTTGAGCCAGGACAAAAACCCTCTTCTTACTCACTTCCCCGTAAACAAACAAACAGAATGAACACAACATAGCATACGAGATGTGCTGTTGCCTAGAGCGTGGAGGTTTAAATAGGGTTTCAGTGTTCAAACAATCCCCCATACACTCCCACTACACACCCACTCTGTACAGTCTATCTAGGGGCCTTGGGCAGAGAGCGTTCAGAGACAGTATGGTTATTTAATTACCATGGCATTTCCATTTCATAGTTCCACAATGACTTAAAAAAAAATCAATACAGACAGAAAACATGCTCTTGCCATAAAATGGCCCGTCATACACTACTTCATCAAGTAACACTTAAAGCAATTAAAAATGACTCATGTTCTCCATAGTAATGACTGTAATGACTGAGACGGTAAACTAATAGGATATAGAAGAGCCTGTACTGTATACCTCCCCAGGCTTCCTCTGGCATATTTCATATTACAGGCCTTCTGGTTATTACAGGTTTATACCATTCTGTGAGGATTGTTTTTTTTGTCTGGAATCCTTTTCTTTAAAGGAAGGAACTTGACGTGTAAGGTTTATCGAACATCTCTTGGTGTGTGATGATCATATGGGGGGGAAGTCATACTGTCATAGTCTGAGGTGTCATACTGAGAGAGACTTGTTCTGTTGTAGGTCTGCTCTGAATACATATACTTAGTAGTAGGTACCAACACAACAGATTATCAGTCATCCTCCCAAAACAGCAAGTCTTCCATGTCAGTATCCCTGCATTCTTGTCCAGAGTGCCAGACCATCTATCCCCTCCATGGCTATTGTCCTCCAGTGTCAATGGTCTGGGCCGGGCCAGAGTCTCCATGAGTGGAGCAGTGTTGAGTTAGCGTGTTGGTGAGTGACAGATTGTGCCCACTCTGTTCCCCCTTGACCTGCTATTCTGGAGGGCCCTAGGTTCTGGCTCTAGCACAGTGTTCCTGGAAGGGACAGCACAGCTCTGTTCTTCACTGGTGCAGCCAGGGAGCCAGCGAGGCGGGAAAGAGGCCACAGACACAGGTGCACCACATGGCCCAGAGGGACACAGAGGGGGGCTGTGTGTGTCCTCTTTGGCAGGGATTGTGTGTGTGTGTGTAGCAGATGGGGATGTGTGAAACTCACTCCTCGGCCTGAATTGTCCCCACTTGCGCCGCTGAACAGCTAGGTTTCCGCGTGGCGAGACTGGTAAGACGCTATGGGAGGGTGGTCACGTGCCAGCAAGGCAGAGGTCCCTAAATTCGAGCCTCAGTGTGAGCCGAATCGGGAGGATGTGGTACTCGCTAAGCAGGCAGCGTCACGTCCGTTACACTTGCGTGTGAAAATGTTCAGCTGCCATGGTCATGTTCGTGGCAGCCAAGATGCAATGTCCCAAATAATGTGTAAAATACAGGCTCTGTCTTTGTCATGCATGCTCACACAGGCACACAGTCCTCGTGGCAGAGGTGAATTGTTCCATAGAAGATTGGTCTCTCCCGGGGCCTCCCCCTGTGACGTGTGCAGCTCCCTCAAGCTGAGCCCCATGGCAGCCCCAGACGCTCATGGGAAATATCAAGGCTCGTTACCCTCCAGAGAGGTTCTGATGTGGACACGTCTCAGAGAGAGAGAGAGAGAGAGGGAGGTAGGGATGGGTGGATGTAGGAATGGAGAGATATATGGTAGGATAGATGGATGAAGGGATGGGGGAATGCAGGTGGAGAGCTGTTGAGTAAATCAGAGCATCCTGCATCCTCATAGAGAGAGAGAGACGGAGGAGAGAGAGAGCTAGGGAGTGGGGCAAGAAGGGTGAAATTAGATAGGGACAGAGATCTATGTCTGGGGAACTGTAACTAATAACTTGTATCCTTACACCTGACTAAACAGCATGTTGTGTGGAAAAGGGAGAAGAGGAGAGCGACAAGGAGACATGGTGAAGATGAGGGGAGTTGTTGAGGGAATTGGATCGTCTTGTATCTTTACACCGGGAAAACAGAAATGGAAACACAAGTAGCTACACAGACAGAGCGGGAGAGAGAAACTCTCCTTGAAACTTGTAATGTTAACTTTTTGCTTATTATCTATTTCACTTGCTTTGGCAATGTAAACATATGTTTCCCATGCAAATAAAGTCCTTTGAATTTAATTGAATTTATAGAGAGAGAGACAGGGAGTGTTCATGCTTGTTTGACGTTTGAGAGACAGTCCTCTCAGTGATAGCTTTCCTAAGCTGTGACCCTCTGGCTGTTTGCGATGAAATGTTAGCGGTTAGCGTGTTAGCATCACCTCTTCCTCGATGCTCCTTCATGTGTTTCTAAAGACTGGTTTACACCTTCTGTCTCTTCCTTCCATCTGACTGGTAATCTCAGGCTTACAAACCCCCCTCCAGTCACACGCACACACACACACACACACACACACACACACACACCAAATCACTG
>NC_036860.1:8173311-8174918 GCF_002910315.2 Salvelinus sp. IW2-2015
ATGGGGATGTGGGAAACTCACTCCTCAGCTTGAAGTGTCCCCACTTGCGCCGCTGAATAGCTAGGTTTTCACGTGGCGAGAATGGTAAGACGCTATAGGAGGGTGGTCACATGTGCCAGCAAGGCAGAGGTCCTAAATTCGAGCCTCAGTTTGAGCCGAATCAGGAGGAAGTGGTACTCGCTAAGCAAAATCAAATCAAATCAAATTTTATTGGTCACATACACATGGTTAGCAGATGTCAATGCGAGTGTAGCGAAATGCTTGTGCTTCTAGTTCCGACAATGCAGTAATAACCAACGAGTAATCTAACCTAACGATTCCACAACTACTACCTTATACACACAAGTGTAAAGGGATAAAGAATATGTACATAAAGATATATGAATGAGTGATGGTACAGAACGGCATAGGCAAGATGCAGTAGATGGTATAGTGTACAGTCTATACATATGAGATGAGTAATGTAGGGTATGTAAACATAAAGTGGCATAGTTTAAAGTGGCTAATGATACATGTATTACATAAAGATGGCAAGATGCAGTAGATGATATAGAGTACAGTGTCACGTCCTGACCATAGTTCTTATGTGTTTTGCTTGTTTTAGTGTTGGTCAGGACGTGAGCTGGGTGGGCATTCTATGTTGTGTGTCTAGTTTGTCTGTTTCTGCGTTCGGCCTAATATGGTTCTCAATCAGAGGCAGCTGTCAATCGTTGTCCCTGATTGAGAATCATATATAGGTGGCTTGTTTTGTGTTGGGATTTTGTGGGTGGTTGTTTCCTGTGTCAGTGTTTGTGCCACACGGGACTGTGACGGTTAGTTTGTTTGTTATTTTGTATAGTGTCTTGTTTTCGTGTATATTAAATCATTGGTCCTCCGATCCTTCTCGCCTCTCCTCGTCCGAGGAGGAGGAAGAGCTAGACTGCCGTTACATACAGTATATACATATACATTATATTAAGTGGCATTGTTTAAAGTGGCTAGTGATACATTTTTGATCAATTTCCATCAATTTCCATTATTAAAGTGAGCTGGAGTTGAGTCAGTATGTTGGCAGCAGCCACTCGATGTTAGTGGTGGCTGTTTAACAGTCTGATGGCCTTGAGATAGAAGCTGTTTTTCAGTCTCTCGGTCCCTGCTTTGATGCACCTGTACTGACCTCGCCTTCTGAATGATAGCGGGGTGAACAGGCAGTGGCTCGGGTGGTGTGACGTCCGTTACACTTGCGTGTGAAAATGTTCAGCTGCCATGGTCATGTTGTGGGCAGCCAAGATGCAATGTCCCAAATAATGTGTAAAATATACCTGTCTTTTAAAATAGGCTCTATCTGTGTCATGCATGCTTACACAGGCAAACAGTCCTCAGAGCAAAGGTGAATTGTTCCATAGAAGATTGGTCTCTCCTGGGGCCTCCCCCTGTGACGTGTGCAGCTTCGTCAAGCTGAGCCCCAAGGCAGCCCCAGATGCTCATGGGAAATGTCAAGGCTCGTTAACCCTCCAGAGAGGTACTGATGAGGGCATGTCTCAGAGAGAGAGAGGGAGGTAGGGATGGGTGGATGTAGGGATGGAGAGATATATGGTAGGATAGATGGATGAAGGGATGGGGGAATG
>NC_036860.1:8174943-8189364 GCF_002910315.2 Salvelinus sp. IW2-2015
GAGAAGAGAGAGAGAGAGAGAGATAAAGAGAGGAGAGAGAGAGAGAAAGAGAGAGAGAGAGAGAAGTGAGAGAGAGAGTAATGAGAGAGAGAGAGACGAGATGAGAAGGAGAAAGAGAGAGATGATGAGGAGGAAGAGAGAGGAGGATGAGAGAGGAGAGGAAGATAGAATCTGATGTGCGGAAAGGAAGAGTAGAGGAGGGAAGGGGAGAGAGAGGAGAGAGAGAGAGGAGAGAAGAGAGAGAGAGAGAGGATAAATGATCGCAAGCTAAGTAGGGAGAGAGAGAGAGAGAGAGAGAGAGAGAGAGAAGAGAGAGGAGAGAGAGAAGAGAGAGAAAGAGGAGAGAGAGAGAGAGAGAGAGAGAGACGAGAGAGAGAGAAGAGAGGAGCAGACAAAAAGGGTGAAATTATAATAGGGACAGAGATCTATGTCTGGGGAATGTAACTAATACTTGGTATCCTTACACCTGACTAAACACATGTTTGTTCGTGGAAAAGAGAAGAGGTAGAGCCGACAAGGAGAAATGGTGAAAGATGAGCGGGAGTTGTTGAGGGAATTGGGATCGTCTTGTATCTTACACCCGGGAAAACACGAAATGAGAAACACAAGTAGTACAACAAGACAGAGCGGGAGAGAGAAACTCTCTCTTGAAACTGTTAATGTTAACGTTTTTTGCTTATAATCTATTCACCTTGCTTTGCAATGTAAAACATATGTTTCCCATGCAAATAAAGTCCTTTGAATTTAATTGAATTTATAGAGAGAGAGACAGGGAGATGTTCATGTCAGCTTGTTTTGACGTTGAGAGACAGTCCTCTCCAGTGATAGCTTCCTAACTGTGACCCTCTGGCTGTTTGCGATGAAATGTTAGCGGTTAGCGGTTAGCATCACCTCTTCCTCGATGCTCCTTCATGTGTTCTAAAAGACTGGTTTACACCTTCTGTCTCTTCCTTCCATCTGACTGGTAATCTCAGGCTTACAAACCCCCCTCCAGTCACACACACACACACACACACACACACACACACACACACACACACCACACACAACACACACACACACACACACACACACACACACACACACACACACACACACACACACACACACACAGAGATCTGCACCCACAGTAAATCCTTTATAATCCTGATTACGTTGTAAACACTCCCACTCCCAGTTGGGCTCTTTGACATTTATGTGTGGAAAAGAATGTGAAATGTCAGAATAATAGTGGAGAGAATGATTTATTTCAGCTTTTATTCATCACATTCCCAGTGGGTCATAACTTTACATACACTCAATTAGTTTTGGGTAGCCTTCCACAAGCTACCCACAATAAGTTGGGTGAATTTTGGGACATTCCCCCTGACAGAGCTGGTGTAACTGAGTCAGGTTTGTAGGCCTCCATGCTTGCACACGCTTTTGCAATTCTGCCCACAAATGTTCTATAGGATTGTGGTCAGGGCTTTGTGATGACCACTCCAATACCTTGACTTTGTTGTCCTTAAGCCATTTTGCCACAACTTTGGAAGTATGCTTGGGGTCATTGTCCATTTGGAAGACCCATTTGCGACCAAGCTTTAACTTCCTGACTGACGTCTTGAGATGTTGTTTCAATATATCCACATAATTTTCCTCCCTCATGATGCCATCTATTTTGTGAAGTGCACCAGACCCTCCTGCAGCAAAGCACCCCCACAACATGATGCTGCCACCCCTGTGCTTCACGGTTGGGATGGTGTTCTTCGGGCTTGCAAGCATCCCCCTTTTTCCTCCAAACGATGGTCATTATGGCCAAACAGTTATATTTTTGTTTCATCAGACCAGAGGGCATTTCTCCAAAAATCCAAAAATTTGTCCCCATGTGCAGTTGCAAACCGTAGTCTGGCTTTTGTATGGCTGCTTTGGAGCAGTGGCTTCTTCCTTGCTGAGCGGCCTTTCAGGTTATGTCGATATAGGACTCGTTTTACTGTGGATATAGATACTTTTGTACCTCTTTCCTCCAGCATCTTCACAAGGTCCTTTGCTGTTGTTCTGRGATTGATTTGTACTTTTCGCACCAAACTAGGAGACAGAACGTGTATCCTTCCTGAGTGGTATGACAACTGCGTGGTCCCATGGTGTTTATACTTTTGTACAATTGTTTGTACAGATGAACGTGGTACCTTCAGGCATTTGGAAATTCCTCCCAAAGATGAACCAGACATGTGGAGGTCTGAGGTGTTGGCTGATTTACTTTGATTTTCCCATGATGTCAAGCAAAGAGGCACTGAGTTTGAAGGTAGGCGTGGAAATACATCCACAGGTACACCTCTAATTGACTCAAATGATGTCAATTAGCCTATCAGAAGCTTCTAAAGCCATGACATCATTTTCTGGAATTTTCCAAGCTGTTTAAAGGCACAGTCAACTTAGTGTATGTAAACTTCTGACCCACTGGAATTGTGATACAGTGAATTATAAGTGAAATAATCTGTCTGTGAACAATCGTTGGAAAAATGACTTGTGTCATGCACAAAGTAGATGTCTTAACCGACTTGTCAAAACTATAGTTTGTTAACAAGAAATTTGTGGAGTGGTTGAAAAACGAGTTTTAATGGCTCCAACCTAAGTGTATGTAAACTTCCGACTTCAACTGTAGAATATGTGTTAATAAGTGGTTCAGAGTGAACCTGTCCAAACAACTGGACTGAGCTGTTCCTCACGTTCCTCCTGTTTGGTGAGCAGGGAGGGATGTGTCTGTCTGTCCTTCCATATGGGTGTACATGGCTCTGGATGTGTCCCAAATGGCACCCTGTTCCCTATATAGGTCGAAGTTGTAAATGAGAACTTGTTCTCAACTGGACTACCTGGTTAAATAAAGGTGAAATAAAAAAAATTAAAAAATATGTGGCCCATAGGCCTCTGGCCAAAAGTAGTGCACTTTAAAGGGAATAGGGTGCCATTTGGGACGCACACTCTGTCACGTTGTGGTTTGTCAGGCGAGGAGCACTTATCCATCACAGGAAACACTGCTCATGGAGACAGGAGAGCTGTAGAGGTGACAGCACAAACGAGTGTTAGCTTGCTGCCTCTCTTTCCACTACAGTTATCTGATTCCATCCCATAACCGTGAAAGGTTTAGCTAGCTATCGCCCCACATTTACTCATAAATAGGCACACACAGACACACCAGGGATGCTAGTTTCATCTGACCACAGAACAGTAGGTATTCAGGGAGGATGGAAACCTTATAGGGTCGTCACAAAACCCATTCCCTCTAGAACATTGAAGCTATCCCTATGTGTTGTGTTGTTATCACCAGAAAGCTGTTACTGTTTGGACTAGAAATACAGGCTGCTCCTCCGGAGTCAGATGGAACAGAACTCTGTGTACGTGTTTGACCTGCAGATACACTATCTATTGTTGGGTGGTTCTAGACAATAGATTCTATATGTAATTCGGTAACACTTCACTTTATGACATGGTCATAAACATTTCATAATGTGTCATAACAGCTGACATAACTTGTAATAACCATAACCTGTCATAATCATAATGCTGTCATGACACATATATTTACACCTGTTGTGGCATATATTGCATTATTTATGGCTGGTTATGACATCTACATAAAAGTGTCAAAACCCATAAAACCTACCACACAAGGCACAACATTCCATTACACCATAGCCTACTTGTCAACAGTATGTTTATGTTATATAACATTTTCTGAAATTGACCTTATTAAATTATCATTGTAATTGCGCACAAATTGATATCAGACACGCACCTACCCAAATGGACTGTTGCTGATGAATGGGATGAATGCAGGAGCTGTCACGCCCTGACCTTAGAGAGCCTTTTTATGTCTCTATTTCGGTTTGGTCAGGGTGTGATTTGGGTGAGCATTCTATGTTCTTTATTTCTAGGTTTTGTATTTCTTTGTTTCTGGCCGAGTGTGGTTCCCAATCAGAGGCAGCTGTCTATCGTTGTCTCTGATTGGGGATCATACTTAGGCAGCCCTTCTCCCTCCTTCTGTGTGGGATCTTGTTCTTTGTTTGTGTGCAGGTAGTTTGCACATCGAAGCTGTTCGGTCGTTGTATTCTTTATTGTTTTGTCCTTTCAAAGTTTCACTTCGTTATTAAATTATGTGGAACTCAAAGAACGCTGCGCCTTGGTCTCTTCCTTCCGACGACAACCGTTACAGGAGCAGATTTCAGGAGCAAGACAAGACACCCTCTTTTTGAGTGATGACTGACAGAAGGGCATGTACTTGATAGGCCTATCTGGCTTTTTGATTATGATGGTCATAATCCTTCTTGACAGCATCATCAAGTGTATTTTCTTGATCCAAGTAAAGTGACACAGGATGGTCATAATTCTTCATGACAGTGTCCTAAAGTTATTTATAATATGAAGAAAAAATGACAGTAAAGAATTCATCACAACAACAACAAAGGGGTTAAGAAACATACTTTCAAATGAAAGGAAACATCTTGTCAGGGAAAATAGATGTGGGTTTTGACACTTCTGTTGGTGTCATAATCAGCCATAAAATAATGCAATATACAGTGCATTTGGAAAGTATTCAGACCCTTTCCCCTTTTACACATTTTGTTACATTACAGCCTTATTCTAATGTGGATTAAATACCTTTCCCCCTCACCAATCTACACACATACCCCATAATGACAAAGCCAATACAGGTTTTTGGAAATTTTTGCAAATGTATTAAAAATAAAAAACAGAAATACCTTATTTACATAAGTATTCAGACCCTTTACTATGAGACTCGAAATAGAGCTCAGGTGCATCCTGTTTCCATTGATCATCCTTGAGATGTTTCTACAACTTGATTGGAGTCCACCTGTGGTAAATTAAATAGATTGGACATGATTTGAAAAGGCACACACCTGTTTATATAAGGTCCCACAGTTGACAGTGCAAAAACCAAGCCATGAGGTCGGAGGAATTGTCCGTAGAGCTCCGTATATAGGATTGTGGGAAGGGTAGCAAAAAATGCCTGCAGCATTGAAGGTCCCCAAGACCACAGTGGCCTCCATCATTCTTAATAGAAAAAGTTTGTAACCACCAAGACTCTTCCTAGAACTGTTTGCCCGTCCAAACTGAGCAATCGGGGGAGAAGGGCCTTGGTCAGGGTGGTGACCAAGATCCCGATGGTCACTCTGACAGAGCTCCAGAGTTCCTCTGTGGAGATGGGAGAACTTTCCAGAAGGACAACCATCTATGCAGCACTCCACCAATCAGGCCTTTAGGGTAGAGTGGCCAGACGGAAGCCAATCCTCAGTAAAAGGCACATGACAGTCCACCTGGAGTTTGCCTAAAGTCAGGATCGAGGAAAATGCAGGAGTGGTTTGCAGGAGTGGAAACCGTCGCTGGAGGCTCCCGACTGGAGGCCTTCGTTGGAGGCTTCGTGCCATGACTCCTCACTGGAGGCTTCGTGCCATGGATCATCACTGAAGGCTTCTTGCCATGGATCATCACTGGAGGCTTTGTGCCATGGATCATCACTGGAGGCTTCTTGCCATGGATCATCACTGGCTTCTTGCAATGGATCATCACTGGAGGCTTCTTGCCATGGTTCATCACTGGAGGCTTCGTGCCATGGATCATCACTGGAGGCTTCTTCGTGCCATGCGATCATCACTGGACTTGCCATGGATCATCACTGGAGGCTTCGTGCCATGGATCATCACTGGAGGCTTCGTGCCATGGATCATCACTGGAGGCTTCTTGCCATGGATCATCACTGGAGGCTTCTTGCCATGGATCATCACTGGAGTGAGGAGACGTATGGGCAGTCTGGTACGTGGAGCTGCCACAGGGCTCACCAGGCTGGGGAGACATACAGGAGGCTTTGTCCTTGGCAGAGGCACCGGATACACTGGGCCGTAAAGGCGCACTGGAGGTCTCGAGCGTAGAGCCTGCACAACCCGTCCTGGCTGGATGGTTATCTTCGCCCTGCACATGCGGGGCGCTGGCACAGGACGCACTGGGCTGTGCAGACGCACCGGAAACACTGTGCGTAGAGCAGGCGCAGGATATACTGGGCCGAGGAGGCGCACTGGAGGTCTGGAGAGCAGGGCTGGCACAACCCGTCCTGGCTGGATGCTCACCCTAGCCCGGCAGATGCGGGGAGCTGGGATGTAGCGCACCGGGCTGTGAACGCGCACTGGAGACACCGTGCGCTCCACCGCATAACACAGTGCCTGACCAGTACGACGCTCACCACGGTAAGCACGGGGAGTTGGCTCAGGTCTCCAACCTGACTCAGCCCATCTCCCCGTGTGCCCCCACCCACCCCCCCAAACAAATTCTTGGGGCTGCCTCTCGGCTTCCTTGCTAACCGTGTTCCCTCGTAACGATGCCGTTCCGCCTTTGCTGCCTCCAGCTCCTCCTTGGGACGGCGATATTCCCCAGCCTGCCTCCAGGGTCCTTTACCGTCCAGGATTTCCTCCCAAGTCCATGAGTCCCCCTTACCACGCTGCTTGGTCCTTTTGTGTTGGGAAGTTCTGTCACGGCCATCGAATGAAGAGGACCAAAGCGCAACGTGGCGAGCGTACATATTCCTTTTATTTAGAAATGACGCAGACAAAAACAATAAACAATACAAAACAACCATGAAGCTTAAGGGCTATGTGCCACAAACAAAGTTAACTTCCCACACAGAAAGGAGGGAAAATGGCTACCTAAGTATGGTTCCCAATCAGAGACAACGATAGACAGCTGTCCCTGATTGAGAACCATAACCGGCAAAAACATAGAAATACATACTGTAGCTGCTCAAAGTGGTTACATGGCATATTGCTACGTATCTATGGTACCCTGAGCTCGGCATCAGTAGACAAGTGTGGGGGACCCTGCAAAGGCCCCTTCCCAGAAACCACAGGTGCTGGTCCCTGAAGGCATTCAAAATGCAGCTTGTGCATTCACTTTGTGATATGGCTACAGTGGCAGGAAGAGTCAAGAGTGTGGACCAGGCTGTGTGGACCGAGTTGTTACTCATAATTTTAAAGCAGGCCACTCCCTGGTGAAGTTTGAATTGCACAAGAGAGGGTGTGTCGTGTGCATCCGGAGAGGATGCACGGAAAAGAGTGGGAGAGAGCACCTCCTTAAGGTGCTCTACGTGTTGTAGGTTAAATGAAAACACTTAAGTGACAGTGGGAAATATGAATTTGTCCTACAAATCTTATAAGGAAATTGTGTCATTTTCTTTATTGTCTCTGAACAGTAGTTGTGTTTTGTAGCTTCTCTTGATCTCTATCTAATACTTGTTGCATTCACTGAATTGTTGTCAAAGTAGGTTACTCTTTCTACATTTTGTTTCTGTACTAAATGTTACTGAGAGTCTCTGAATATTTGTTTGCGTTTTTACGTTGTTACAGAAGTAAAAATAGTTGTCAATCAAATAGCCTACTTCATGTGGGTTTTGAAATACTTTCTGTCTAAGGTTCTGTATTTATTTTCTTAGTCATCCTTGTGTTCTGTTTCGTTGTGTTCTTGAACGTAGCCCTGTTCCTTTGTGTTCTTGAACGTAACCCTGTCTTTCATTTTTGTTCATTGATTTCACCTGTGTTAGTTACTCACCTGGTCTCATCAGCTCCTTATTTAGTTCGCTATACTACCCTCTGATACAGTAGATTGCCCTCCTCCTCCCAAATCCATCCTCTGCCTCTTTTCTCCCTCTGTTCCATTATGCCTCCTCTATCCTCCCTTCTCCCTTCCTTCCTCCATTCATCCATCTTTTGTATAATCAGTGGATGGCTCTGTTGTGGTCCATCACTCTCCAACAGGAGGCTTTATAGATGACCGTCCAAATTCAATACAATGTACCAGCTCTAAGCTATTACCATAATAAATACATTAATTAATAAAACAATTGCCTGGATGCGGTTTGTGTGGATGATACAAGGATCTGATTGGTGACTTTTACAGCATGCTCTGATCAACACTAGCTACATCACCTGCACCGACTGCTACAGATGTAGGATCTTAATTTGATCACTCTTTTGTTGCTGAGAATTTTCCAGGAAATCAGGAAATGCAAACTTGTGTATTTGAGTTTTAAAAAGGCTATGACGGACCCTCCACCTCCGAATCGATCCCGCTCCAGAGTACAGGCCTCGGTGTAACGCACATCCCTTTGACGATAAACGCGAATCCGACCATCACCCCTGGTGAGACAAAACCACGACTCAGAAGTAAAGAGCACTTTTTGCCGTTCCTGTCTGATCCAGCGACAGTGGGTTTGTGCCCATAGGCGACGTTGTTGCCGGTGATGTGTGGTCAGGACCTGCCTTACAACAGGTCCTACAAGCCCTCAATCCAGCCTCTCTCAGCCTATTGCGGAGAGTCTGAGCGCTGATGGAGGGATTGTGCGTTCCTGGTGTAACTCGGGCAGTTGTTGCCATCCTGTACATGTCCCGTAGGTGTGATATTCGGATGTACCGATCCTGTGCAGGTGTTGTTACACGTGGTCTGCCACTGCAAGGACGATCAGCTGTCCGTCCTGTCTCCCTGTAGCGCTGTCTTAGGCATCTCACAGTACGGACATTGCAATTTATTGCCCTGGCAACATCTGCAGTCCTCATGCCTCCTTGCAGCATGCCTAAGGCACGTTCACGCAGAGGAGCAGGGACCCTGGGCATCTTTCTTTTGGTGTTTTCCAGAGTCAGTAGAAAGGCCTCTTTAGTGTCCTAAGTTTTCATAACTGTGACCTTAATGGCCTACCGTCTGTAAGATGTTAGTGTCTTAATGACCCTTCCACAGGTGCATGTTCATTAATTGTTTATGGTTCATTGAACAAGCATGGGAAACAGTGTTTAAACCCTTTACAATGAAGATCTGTGAAGTTATTTGGATGTTTACAAATTATCTTTGAAAGACAGGGTCCTGAAAATGGGACGTTTCTTTTTTTTAAATTCATAGGCAAGGTTGTAGCAACCTCATGATGGGTAAAGGGAAAATTTGGGTATCATGTAGTAGCCTAAACCTATCGCTGTTACATTGAACTGGGTGAATTGAATATGAATGAGAGTTATCCAATATGCTGTAATAGAAATAAGGACATGCTCATGAATTTTTTTTTCCTCCCTCATCTTATACGGCACTGATCTGTATATGGTTTTTTTCTAGCTGTGTTCTATTCATGTGTCATGTGTGATGTGCAGAGACTGTAAGGTGAGGTGGGGGACTTGTTGTGATGCAAATGCAATTTCCCACCTGCTGTCATGTATGAATAGAAATGGAAGATGGGGTAAAGGGATCTGTGTGAGTGATGTGGTGTGGGAGTGTGTGTGTGCGTACATGCGTCAGTGTATGGATGGGGCAGCTGGGCCTGCTTGTAACTCATTCTTATTCAGATGGCGAAATTGAGGATCTTGGGACGATCTGCACCTGCAATCACACATACATCATCATACGTTTTGAGTCCTGATACGTTTTCTAACGTGGAACTACCAAACAGCCCCTGGCTTATGTAGTCGTGTCTCTCCTGTTGTGACTAAACTTTTGATTGGAATACAGAAAGCACTGCAGTACTCCTAATAACACACATAATAAATGCAAGCCTCAAGGTGCTTACACCTAAAAACATAGACTAGAACGAACACAAGTT
The DNA here is from genome assembly GCF_002910315.2 of Salvelinus sp. IW2-2015. Lineage (NCBI taxonomy): Eukaryota > Metazoa > Chordata > Actinopteri > Salmoniformes > Salmonidae > Salvelinus > Salvelinus sp. IW2-2015. The sequence goes on from NC_036860.1 coordinate 8,184,563, forward strand.
CCCAAACGTTTCTTAGCTCCATAACACAGTGAAAAAAGAGAGCAGGGGGGTAGAGGTAGAAAGATGAGGGGAACAGCTCAGTGTGTGCAAGGACAGTGTTGATAAATGATTGGCATGCATTATGCCTCAATCTACTGCTTCATTATTCTACCTGTCTGACACGTTGTTGCATCATTTATGTTCTGTTGTTGCCGTGGCTCCTAGGGTAAGTAGATGGGAGGAGGAGGGGAGGAAGGGGATAGGGAGGAGGATGGAGTAGGGAGGAGGGAGGATAAGGGAGAAGAGGGGAGGGTGAGTTCTATGTGAGTTCTAGGGGGGTGAGTTCTATTAGTTCTATGTAATCATGACGGTCAGTGGTTGTCTCATTGAGATAGAGGACTCTAGATGGATATAACACATTTTAGCATGGACATTGCCATTGAGGGCTTCCACCATTTTAAAGTAGTCAACGGGGTGGGGATTCCAATGGGTTGGTAGCGAACAGCCAATGATCAGAGCATTGTAGTCTTTTTCAAATTGGGTTGCCTAAGCTTATGCCGGACATACACTACACGATTTCGCCACAGATTTTCCAAGTTTTTGCTGTCCCAGATGAATTTTCATGATTGGGGTGAAATCCTATGAACTTGGGCTAGGATCAGTACGTCGGGACTCGCATAGTTTGAGTGGATCAAGGACGCACCGATGATGGCTGTTCTGTTTTCCAGACCTATGTCGGATGTCCCTATCTTTTCATTTTTGGACATGTCAGACATTTTGGTTGTGCATCTTCTAGTATGAGCACTGCTACAACGTGACTCCAGCCACCCTAGTCATGGACTGTTCTCTCTGCTACCGCATGGCAAGCGGTACTAGAGCGCCAAGTCTTGGTAAACAGATTCTACCACCAAGCCATAAGACTCCTGAACATCTAATCAAATGGCTAGCCAGACTATTTGCATTAACCCCCCCCCCCCTTTTACGCTACTCTCTGTTATTATCTATGCATAGTCACTTTAATAACTCTACCTACATGTACATATTACCTCAACTACCTCGACTAACCGGTGCCCCCTCTCATTGACTCTGTACCGGTACCCCCTGTATATAGCCTCGCTATTGTTATTTTACTGCTGCTCTTTAATTATTTGTTACTTTTATTTATTTATTTTATTCAGGTATTTTTCTTAAAACTGCATTGTTGGTTAAGGGCTTGTAAGTAAGCGTTTCACTGTATTCGGCACGTGACAAATACATTTTGATTTGATTGGGCAAGGACTGCTGCCAATAGCCAATGAGCATTCAGCATGTGAGACCCAAACAATGATGGCGAAGAGGAACGCAACAACAACACTCACCTGTGTGGATCGATGTGATGGAAGACAGATTGTTGGAGCTGTGGATAGAATCCAACTGCCTTTTCAATGGGTGAGTTCTTAATTGTTCATGTTATATGGCATGCTCTAGAAGGGTCCAGACACTTTTTTATGATTTGGCTTGTTTTTGAGAAACTTACCCCAGCTGTGATTCACTTCCTCATTGCTAGTGGTGCAGTATTAGGCCACCCAAAATACATTACATTTTTTAAATAAAAAAAAAATAAGGTCATTTTAGAAACGGACACGCTCTCAGTATAGTGATGTAGGTCTTTGGACATTGTACACATTCAATTGTGTCATTCTGAACATTCACAACATTACAATCCAGCGCTGGGACAGGACAGCCCACACTCCGACATCCGAAGCATCAGCCTCCACCACAAACTGATGTTACGGGTCAGGATGAACCAATATGGGAGTAGTTTTGAAGCGGTGCTTGAGGTCCCTGTAACGCCCGGTCAGCAGCTGGGAACCATGTGAATGGAACCTTGGGAGAGGTGAGTGCAGACCGGGTGGAAGCCAGGATAAAGTGGCAATAGAAGATGGAAAATCCCAGGAAACGTTGCAGCTGCACTCTGGACATAGGCTGGAGCCAATCCACCACTGCTCTCACCTTCCCGGGATCCATCTGTACATTCCCTGCAGCGATGATGTAACCAAGGAAGGGGATGATAGAGCGATGGAATTCGCATTTATCTGCTTTCATAAAAAGCTGCGTCTCCAGGAGGCGCTGGAGGACCTGTCGGATGTGGAGCACGTGTTCTTGGGCTGAGTTGGAGAAAACAAGGTAGACGAAAACGAACCGGTTAAACATGTCGAGGAGAACGTCATTAACCAAGGCCTGGAACACAGCAAGGGCATTGGTAAGTCCAAATGGCATGACCAGGTATTCGTAGTGGCCGCTAGCCGTGTTGAAGGCAGTCTTCCACTCATCCCCTTCCTGTATCTGCACCAGATGGTAGGTGTTCCACAGGTCCAACTTGGAGAAAACAAAGGCCCCCTGGAGCGGCTTGAAGGCCGATGCGATAAGTGATAGCGGGTAGCGGTTCTTCACCGTGATGTCATTGAGGCCTCGGGAGTTAATGCACGGGTGCAGGTTATGTCCTTCTTCTCCACAAAGAAGAATCCTGCGCCAGCGGGGGAGGCAGAAGGACAGATACACCCTGCAGCTTGGGAGTCCTCTACGTACAGTTGAAGTCGGAAGTTTACATACACCTTAGACAAATACATTTAAACTCAGTTTTTCACAATTCCTGACATTGCGCCCGTCCAGCTCTCTAACGTCCATGGGAATCGAGAGGGGCTGAGTGAGGATGCCCAGCTCAGACGCCAGGGTAGCATCCAAAAAACTCTCATTGGTCCCAGAGTCGATGAGTACCCGGAGCGATTTTGACTGGTTCCCCCACAGCAGGATGGCATGGAAAGGGGTGCGAGTAAGGGGAGAGGAAAAGTTCTCCACCAGAGTACTCGCCCCTTCTTGATGAACCTGGATTTTTTATGGGCAGGTAGCTACGAAATGTCCCATAGCTCCACAATATAGACAGCTCTGGGTGTGGAGTCGGTGTAAGCACTCAGCTGGAGACTTCGGGGGCGAGGTGGGAATCGAGGATGAACGAGGGTGACGGCACAGATTCCTTCTCCCTTCTACGTTCTCGAAGCTACCCATCAATCCAGATGGTCAAGCGTATGAGGGAGTCAAGGTCCATGGACAGCTTCCGGGCTGCGAGCTCATCTTTGATCACCTCTGATAATCCGTGAAGGAACATGTCGAACAATGCTTCCAGGTTCCAGGCACTCTCAGCCTCCAACGTGTGAAAATCCATTGCGTAGTCTGCCGCACTATAGGAGTCTTGAATTAGCTGGAGCAGCTTACGAGCAGCCTCTCTCCCGGACAACAGAGAATTAAACACCTTCCGAACTTCCGCCACAAACGTCTTCAGACTGAGGCAGACAGTGGACTGTTGCTCCCACACTGCCGTGGCCCAGTCGAGTGCCCTCCCGGACATCAGCGTTATGATGTATGCTATCCTCGAGCGGTCCGAGAGGAACAAAGAAGGCTGCAGCTCAAAAATGAGGGCGCACTGGGAGAGAAAAGCCCGGCAGGTTCCGGAATCTCCAGCGTAGCGCTCCGGAGGAGGTAAGCGTGGTTCTCGGGACACTGGGGTAGGCTGGGAGATTATGGTTGTGACCTGCTGCCCAGTGGGGAATCCGCGGAATTGCTCCAGCAATGTATCGAACGCCTGGTCATGGATTTCTGCAAGGATATGGAGTCCCTCCATAAGACATTGCAGGAACTCCTCGTGTCTTCCAATGGTGGCTCCTTGAAGGGAGACAGCATCGTGGAGCTGGTCTGAGTCTGCTGGGTCAGTCATGGCTAGTTCGTACTATCAGAACTCAGGATAAGACCCAGATGCAGACAGCTAGAGTCACAGATGTTTATTGACCAAAACAGGGGGCAGGCAAAAGACAGGTCAAAGGCCAGCAGAGGTCCGTAATCCAGGGCAGAGTCAATAAAGTACAGAACAGCAGGCAGGCTTGGGGTCAGGACAGGCAGAGTTTCGTAAACGGGTCAGAGTCAGGCAGGTACAGAACGGCAGGCAGGCTCGGGGTCAGGGTAGGCGGTATGGTCAGAACCGGGGAAACTAGGAAACAGAACTTGAGAAAGCAGGGAGACCGGAAAACATGCTGGTAAGACCTGACAAGACAAGACAAACTGGCAACAGACAAACAGAGGACACAGGTATAAATACACAGGGGATAATGGGGAAGATAGGCGACACCTGGAGGGGGGTGGAGACAGGTGACACTGTGTATGTGCCATTCAGAGGGTGAATGGACAAGACAAAAGTTTAAAGTGCCTTTGAAAGTGGTATGGTCTTAGTTCCAGGTGTACTGGTTTGTGTCAAAAACTGCAACACTGCTGTGTTTTTCACACTCAACAGTTTCCTGTGTGTGTCAAGAATAGTCCACCACCCAAAGGACATCCAGCCAACTTGACACAACTGTGAGAAGCATTGGAGTCAACATGACCCAGCATCCCTGTGGTACTCGTTGGACACCTTGTAGAGTCCATGCCCCGATGAATTGAGGCTGTTCTGAGGGCAAAAGGTGCAACTCAATAAATGTTTGGTATACTCAGTGATGTAGCCTAATGGGGAATTTATAGACACTAGCAATCAAAGAGCAAACCATTCAATAAATGCACACAAATTGGTGGAGAGATTGCATTCTGGAGAGAGGCGTGCCTTGTGCATCTTAACCACACTCCCCTTCTTTTTGGACTGCGCCATCCCCGTGGCCTCTGTAATGGATTAGTCCACTGAGACAGGCGCGAATTAGACAGGTGTCTCATGTGCCATTAAAAAAAAGTATCTATTTGCGACTGCTCGACTAAAACAATCAACAGCCTATCGACCAGACAATCGACTAGTCGACTAACACACG
>NC_036860.1:8189389-8248688 GCF_002910315.2 Salvelinus sp. IW2-2015
CACTAAAACAACACGTGCACACACGCACAGGCACACACACACACACACAACACACCACACACACACACACACACACACACACACACACACACATACACCACACAGCAACACACACACACACACACACACCACACCACACACACACACACACACACACACACACACACACACACACACACACACACACACACACACACACACACACACAACACACACACACACACAACACACTGAGCCTGGAGTGACAAAAGCAGAGTCATATATTTAGCCTGCAGACATTCTTATTCACATTACAAACTATAGTACTTAACTGTACGATCTCACAAAATATTGAATAATCCTGAAGGATGACTGAGTATCTTTCCACAAATCCGACATTATGTTTCTGAAATTCACAAATCAGAAATATCTGCACATCGCTTGGTGTTGTACTAATGAGTTAGCAGTAGATGAGAAATTGTGACCGTCAAAGATGCCTTTGATAGACAAGGCGAAAGAGTATTACTCTTCTCTTTCAAGACGTCTCTGTCCATTAGTGTGTGTCCTGTTCGTTCGGTCTTGCAATGTGAGGTTGTGTCCTGTGTTATATATAACCATTTTTTGGGGTGTAAAGTGGAATGTTTTTATGTTTGGGTTAATTTAATACTCTACCCCTTTTTCAAGCGTTTCCGCTTATATTGGTACCAATCCTATTTTGTCTTTGTTTAAATAAAGGAGTTGTAATTCATTGTCAAAGCTATTTTAAATCTTGTTGTGAGAGGCTGATCTCCGTGAGGTTGTTTCCATTACTCTCTGTCTTTACCAGTCTCTCCTTACATTTGAAATTCAAATAGGCTTAATTGCCATATTAGGCTTATGTATAAGGATGGGGTAATTTTTCAAAGCCGATTTACTTGTGTCTCTCTCTAAGTCTCGATTGATATCCAAGTGGGGCTATTCTCTATATGCACACACACACACACCACACACACACACACACACACACACACCACACAACACACACACACACACACACACACACACGTAACACACACACACACACCACACACACAACACACACACACACACAACACAGCACCACACCACACACACACACACACAGCTGAGCGCTGGAATTGTGACAAAAGCAGTAGTACATATATTAGCCAAATATATTGGTTTCTGTACCAAAGTATTTGTGAATTCTTTGGTTCTTTGTTTGCGTAAAGTTGTGTCTATTATTCAGTTATTGGTGATTTTCCGTGGAGATAGAATAGCCGGGTCAACTCGTGCTCTGATGCTATACGGGTGTGATCGGTTTGGACTTTTGACGGCTTTCATCTGCAGATCTCTTATAGGGCATCTCTTCAGCTGTATGAGAACGATTGTAGTTAATCCGTTGTTCATCGAAAGCCTGCAGACATTCTTTATTCACATTACAAAACGATAGTACTAACTGTACGATCCTCACAAATATGACGAATATATCCTGAAGGCAAATGACTTGAGTATCTTTCCACCAAATCCGACATTATGTTCTGAAATTCACAAATCAGAAATATCTGCATCGCTGGATGTTGTACTAATGAGAGCAGTAGATAGTGAAAATTTGTGACCTAGTGAAAGAATGCCTTGATTCAGACAAGGAAAAGATATCTACTCTTCTCTATTAACTCTCTTCCATTGTGTGGCTCGTGTTCGTCGTGCTGTTGCATTGTGAGGGATGTAGTGTTTCTTCTGTTTTTAAAACATTTGGTGGGGGTAAGTTGACATGTTTATGTTTGTAGGTAACAAAAATTTAACACTATGGACCCATTTTTCAGCGTTCCAGGCTTATTGTACAACCTATTTTGTGCTTTGTTTAAATAAAGGGAAGCGTAATTCTATGTTTCAAAGCTGATTAAATCTAGTTGAGAGGTGATCCGTGAGGGTGTTTCCATTCTCTCGATAACCGTTCCCTTCATTACATTTGAAATTCACAATAGCCTTATTTCCAATATAGCATTAGTATAAGGATGTAATTTTTTTAAAAGCCATACTTGATTGTCCTCTTCTATAAGTCTCGATTGATTATCCCAAGTGGGGCTATTTCTATATGACACCACACAACACAACAACACACACACACACCACACACACACACACACACACCCACCACACAACACACACACACACACACACTGAGCCTGGATGTACAAAAGAGAGAAGATATAATTGTTAGCCAACTATATGGTTCACCTGTACCGAAAGTACTGGTGTATCTTTGGTTCTTTGTTGGGTTGAAGTGATTTCGTGTGTGTTATTATTCATTATTTGATTTTTCGGAGATATTGCCAGAGGGTGTCAACTCTGTCTGATTGGCATAACTACGGTGGGAACGGCTTTTCCATCATGAAGATCTGCTATAGCTCGTCCTCAGCTTGATGAACATTTGAGTGAACCGTTGCCTTATCGAATAGCTGCAGACATTCTTTATCAACATTACAAACTATGTACTAACTGCTACGATTCTCACCAAATATTGGAATATATCCTGAAAGGATGACTACATTCTTTATTCACATTACAAACTATAGTACTAACTGTACGATCTCACAAAATATTGAATATATCCTGAAGGATGACTGAGTATCTTTCCACAACTCCGACATTATGTTCTGAAAATTCACAAATCAGAAATATCCGCCATCGCTGGTGTTTGTACTAATGAGTTAGCAGTAGTCAGAGCAGAACTGTAGTCATTGTGTGAAGACTGTCTGAAAATCCCAGTAAATAATGTGATTCTGTTTCATGTTGCCAAGTAACATGAGATGAATGTGTTTTAATAAGGCTTTTTCCACACATCATGTTTTCTACTCGAGCTGCGAAGGCCTCTTCTAGCAAAGCAACGCTCCTCCTATCAAGAGCTGCTCAGTAAGTCTAGGAGCTGTGTAGCCTCTGCCGAGTCCCCAACAACCGGATGTTCCGGTTTACAGGGGAAATGGAAAGAGCCTGTAATGCAACTTCCACTTTTGGACGTTAACAATGCGACACACAAACTTAACTCCTTCTCCACATTTACTGGATTGGTTGAACAATGCAGAAGAGAACCTCCCCCAACAGTTTTTTTTCTCCTTCTCGTCAAGACCAGTATGTAGGGGATCTAGTTTCAGGTGTTTCTTTTACGCCTGCTACGCTAGGTTAAGAGCTGTGGAACAGCTTGGCAAATTACCTCTTTAGATGAAGTGAGGTTTGTGGGTGATGTTACCTGGCTGACATGACGTCTAATGAGTCAGCCTACAGCTCTCTGTTTTCTAACCACAAGGGTTTGGGTTGGCAAGGTCTATTCCCAATTAGTGTGGGATAACTTAGCTTGTGTTATGACCGTGAAAGATGCCTTGATTCAGACAAGGGAAAGAGTATCTACTCTTCTCTTTCAACTCTCTTCCATTTGTGTGTGTCTGTTCGTTCGTGCTTGCATGTGAGGTGTGTCTGTGTTTTATAACATTTTGGGGGGTGTAAGTGAATGTTTTATGTTTTGGTAATTTAACACTCTGACCCCTTTTTCAGCRTTCCAGCTTTATTGTACAATCCTTTTTGTGCTTGTTTAAATAAAGGGAGCGTAATTCTATGTTCTAAGCTATTTAAATCTTGTTTGAGAGGTGATCCGTGAGGGTGTTTCCATTCTCTCTGTCTTTACCGTCTCCCTCATACATTTGAAATTCAAATAGGCTTAATTTCCATATCATGGCTGATCTACTGTTGCTAAGGCATTATGTATAAGGATGGTAATTTTTTAAAGCCATTACTTGATGTCTCTCTCTAAGTCTCGATTGATATCCAAGTGGTCTATTCCTACTGACACACACACACACACACACACACACACACACACACACACACACACACACACACACACACACACACACACACACTGAGCCTGGATGTGTACAGAAGCAGAGTCATATATTTAGCCAAATATATGGTTCTGTACCAAAGTATGTGTGTATTCTTTGGTTCTATGTTTGATGAAGTGTGTGTGTATTATTAATTTATTTGATTTGCTGGAGATATGCCGGGTCAACTCTGTCTGATGGCATAATAAGGCTTAATTTCCATATCATGGCTGATCTAATGTTGCTAAGGCATTATGTAAAAGAATGGTCATTTTTAAAAGCCATTACTTGATGTCTCTCTCTAAGTTTCGATTGATATCTAAGTGGTCTATTCCTATATGAAAATGTATTGTTAATGCACTTGGAGACCCTTCATAAAAGTTGTATTTGACAATGTGTAAAAGCCGGGATGAAAGACTCTTGAAAAGAGATGGAGACTCTGGGAGATACTCAATTGGGCAAAAGTCTGTCCTCTCCTCTCCTGGACTCTCCTGGACTCCTCCGTCCTCCGTGACACGGAAACTGATAAGTGGTCGAGTCGATTACCTACTTCAGGTAGTTTTAAACAACTAGTTACATTTGTTTTTATCACATTACACATTTATTTGGGTATTTCACCCCTCTAAATGTAATTTGCCCGATGACCTGCAAGTGGAGAAGGAGAGTCTCATTTCATACAAGCGCATTTGTTTCCAAGTTTCCTCCGCTCCTCGATTACCTTTGACCTTTTTCAAAAGCAGGTGAGGAGAGGACAGAGGAGAGAGGCGATAGGAGTTGAGCCAACCAATTGAGATTGTCCCCGCTCTTTAAAAGGGAACAGTTGACTTGAAATATAGGGCACCTGGTTTGATTGACAAGCTCAACTTTGGACGTTAGATGCGTGTAGGCTAGAGGCCTCTGAAATCACACGTCAGCTCTCCATTCCAGAGGCTTACTGAGAGCCTTTTAAGTTCTCCTCTACTTTCTGAGAGACAGTTGTCAGCTCAGACATGATCCCACTGGCTGTCTTCTCACAATCACTTCTTAGGAGGAAGGCCCGTGTAGAGCTCAATGGCAAGGGAAAGAGAGAGGAAAGAGAGCCAGAGAGAGACAAAGTGATTGAGAGAGAGAGAGAGAGAGAATGTCCGTGGCTTACAGAGAACTCCTGAATTTGTTCCAATCTCTGTCATTATTTTACTGTATGGTGAGAAGGAAACAACTCTCATAAAACCTGCATTGATTCACAAACATCACAGGGAAATGGTGCAAGTTTATGAGGCGTTAAGCAGAACCTGGATGTGAATAGATTCTATGGATGTGAACTGTTGTGCAGTTAAAGATCAAGGCATCATATTTCTGTCTGGAAACCTCAGATTTGATGCTTTCTGCTTCATTTCTTTCATGCCCTGCATTTGATAGTGAATGATGAAACTGCTCTTGGAGTGTGAACATCTGCAATGGATGTTTGTTAATCAGTGTTTTCTTCAAAAGAAAGCTTGGTCTTACATTGACATGGGATATGATGGGTATCCATTGTATAAAAGTGTAAGGGATGGTTTGAAATGTACAGAATGGTTACCTAGATGAAAATGAGGGAGGGTCATGCTTTTTCAATTTTAGTCAAGGGGAGGGTTTAGTATTTATTTTATTTTTTTATCTAGTCAAGGGGAGGGTCATGTAGTTTGTAATTGATGTAATTTCAATATTTCTCTGTGTTTTAGAATTAGTTGTTTATTAGGCTATATGTCGTTGTGTGCCGGATGCCGCCCCTCAGCTCTGATTCTACTCTGGGCGCACAATGTCAAGTACGCCTATAGGCTATCTAGTGTGATCTCAGTCAAATGATCCATAGCCTATAGTATATAGGCTACGAAGTGCATGCTGGGAGAAGAACAGAGCAAAGTAATATTTCTAGTAGAAAAAAAATCAACAATACGTTTCTTGCCCATCAGAGTTATTGACCTCATAATAAGACAGATTCAAGTAACTTCCATTGTGGTGCTGAAACTTGAAGCAGCAGCCGTGGCGTAATTAATCAGAAATGAACAGCTCATGGTGCTGAAAGTAGGAAATTCGAGTAGGCATAATTCATTTAAACCGTCTACATTTTAATTTAACAACAAGAGGGCTTTTTGTTGGAGCCTATATATTCATTTTTAAGAAATACGAGGTAGGCCTACCTGTTTGACAGACTAAATTAGACCATAGACGGCTAAATCCATAGATTTCTCTGTCAATTACTCCACCCACCATGCACTTTAAATAGCCTACCTCCACGTCAGTGAAGTGCTGTTAAGTTAAAACCAAGACTCGAGTTGAGGTGGTATGAGAGGGTATTCCATAGGCCTACCTTTTATTAAAGATAATGACAAAAAGCACAGGTCTACCCCTTGTCAGCTTAGGATTTTGAATAAAATAAAAAGGCTTTGATTATATCAAGTGATCGATAACAGCGCTTTGGTCCACAATGCTTTATGCTAGAAACAAGCTGTAAAATATCCTGTCCGGGAAAGACGTGACTCCGATGCATATGGGGATGTCATTGTTTAATTTCTTTGACATTCAGAGGCTGAGCTACAACTTTCTATCGCCAAGGAGACAAAACAATGGACTTTGCTTGGGAACTAATCTAATTCTCTCACTGTCAATTGATTAAGCTATTCACTTTCTGTACAATAGAAGATGTGGAAAGGTAAGCCTAACTTTTGAAAGTACCATGCTCAGATTCCTAATGGTGTCCCAGATGATTTGCACACTGGGACAGTTTCACTGCAAACAAGACACACTGATTTGGCATTAGAGAAATATGATAAGATGAACACATATGCTTATCTCTCTGTTCATTCTTAGCCTGCAATTTCAGTTATTTGTGTGGTATTACAAAAGTATGTAATTTTTTAAATAAAAGGCCATTTTCTCTCGGACCTGCAAACACAATGATAGAGTCACGCAATGCTTTCACTATAAAGAGGATCATTCCACCCCACTCTTGTCCACGGTGGTCTGCAAACCGACAACCTTCTGGCCCGCAACCCTGTGTGTTATCCAAATTCCTGCGTTGCCATGTAATGCGTACAGGACGAAGAACAGTTTCTTAACTTCTTAAGACTAGGGGGCGATATTTTAAACTGCATGTCTATAGCTCTGGTCTGTCCAAGAAGTGAAGGTAAATGGTAGGCATGGTTTCTGCTATCAACTTTATGTTTAAATATTATTTTGGGTTCAAGGGAGGGTCACTCATTTTATTTCAAGCATTCAGGGAGTGTTTTCGGTCAAATATATTTTGCTGAAGGGAGGGCCATCCATTTTCATTTCAAAGAAGTCAGATTTTCTCCATGAACCCCTTATTATAAATAATGTTCACTTCCTAAATGATAGATGAGGAGAGTTGTGAATAAATGGGATGTTGCAGGGCATGAGCATGAGGCTGATGTTTGCTGATGTTATGAAAACAGAGAGGCGAAGAGGAGAATCACCCCAGAAAAAAGAGAGAGAGATGGTGAGAATAGATGAAGAGTTATATCGTTGTTATTGCTTTACTGTGCATGGAGCCTGGAGATAATGAATCGAGCCAATGAGAGTAGAGGCAGACTTTTGTTGTAGACAGAAAGACAGACAGACGGACTAGCTGTTGGGGTATTCTGCTGTTATCAATAATTGCAGTGAGAATTCTGTGCTGGATGACAGATGCCATGCTGGCCAAATGCTTATATATTTATAACAGAACAAAGGAAAAATATCACTAGCAAATACACTCTGGCTGTCAGAGTTCAGGTTGAAGTGTCATGTTGGATCAAACAGGGACATCAATGGCCTGGTTCTGTCAATCATGTCCTTTAAGTGTTTCGCGGGAGGGGCCAACGAGTTACCTGGGATTAACACCTCTACAGGATCGGTGTCCCGACCTCGGGAGGGTTGAGCTAATGTAGGCTAATGCGATTAGCATGAGGTTGTAAATAACAAGAACATTTCCCAGGACAAAGACAGCCAGAGTGATATTAGCTGGTGATAATTTCCCTTTGTTCTTTTATAAATATTTAAACATTTGGATAACATGCCATCTGTATACCAGAATACCCCAACAGGTAGTCCGTCTGTCTGTCTTTCTGTCTACAACAAAAATCTACCTCTCCTCTCATTGGCTCGATTCATTATCTCCAGGCTCCATGCACAGTAAAGCAATGCAGCCGCTTTTATCTCAATATCAAATCATTTATGGGTAACAATTAAGTTCCTTACTGTAATTGTTTTCATTTAAAATGGTCAAAAAAAAAAAAATTGCTTCTTAGCAAATTTTGCCAAGACTGTCTGGGAGTGGTCTGAGTAGGGAGGGGAAACGGAAAATGACCTGTTATTGGCAGAGAGGTTTGGAATTCTTTCTTATTTGTATTTGCATTTATTAGGGATCCCCATTAGCTGCTCTTCTTGGGGTCCAGCAAAATTAAGGCAGCTATACAATTTTAAAAACATTACAATACATTCACAACACACTGTTTTCCCACAGGCCCCTACTTCACCTCTACAACATAGCTACAATACAAAATCCATGTGTATGTGTGTGTATAGTGCGTATGTTATCATGTGTGTGCATGCATGTGTATGTGCCTGTGTTTGTGTTGCTTCACATTTCCTGCTGTTCCATGAGGTGTATCTGTTTTTTTAAATGTAATTTTACTGCTTGCATCAGTTACTTGATGTGGAATAGAGTTCCATGTAGTCATGACTCTATGTAGTACTGTGCACCTCCAATAGTCTGTTCTGGACTTGGGTACTGTGAAGAGACCTCTTGTCTTGTGGGGTATGCATGGTTGTCCGAGCTGTGCGCCTGTAGTTCAAACAGACAGCTCGGTGCATTCAACATGTCAATACCTCTCATAAAGACAAGTAGTGATAAAGTCAATCTCTCCTCCACCTTCAGCCAGGAGATATTGACATGCATATTATTAATGTTAGCTATTTGTGGCACCTGACCACATGACTGAACAGTAGTCCAGGTGCGACAAAACTAGGGCCTGTAGGACCTACCTTGTTGATAGTGCTGTTAAGAAGGTAGAGCAGTGCTTTATTATGGACAGACTTTTCACCATCTTAGATACTGTTGAATCAATATGTTTTGACCATGACAGTTTACAATCCAGGGTTACTCCAAGCAGTTTAGTCACCTCAACTTGCTCAATTTCCACATGATTTATTACAAGATTTAGTTGAGGTTTAGGGTTTTATGAATGATTTGTCCCAAATACAATGCTTTTAGTTATAGAAATATTTATGACAAATGTATTCCTTGCCACCCACTTTGAAACTAACTGCAGCTCTTTGTTAAGTGTTTCAGTCGTTTCAGTCGCTGATGTGTGTAGTGTTGAGTCATCCGCATACATAGACTCACTGGCTCACTTTACACAAAGCCAGTGGCATGTCGTTAGTAAAGATTGAAAAAAAGTACGGTGCCTAGACAGCTGCCCTGGGGGATTCCTGATTCTACCTGGATTATGTTGGAGAGGCTTCCATTAAAGAACACCCTCTGTGTTCTGTTAGACAGGTAACTCTTTATCCACAATATAGCAGGGGGTGTAAATCCATAACACATACGTTTTTCCAGCAGCAGAATATGATTGATAATATCAAAAGCTGCAATGAAGTCTTACAAAACAGGCCCCACAATCTTTTATCATCAATTTCTCTCAGCCAATCATCAATCATTTGTGTAAGTGCTGTGCTTGTTGAATGTCCTTTCCATATAAGCGTGCTGAAAGTCTGTTGTCAATTTGTTTACTGTAAAATAGCATTGTATCTAGTCAAACATAATTTTTTCCAAAAGTTTACTAAGGGTTAGTAACAGGCTGAGTGGTCGGCTATTTGAGCCAGTAAAGGGGGCTCTACTATTATTTAGTAGCAAAATGACTTTTGCTTCCCTCCAGGCCTGGGGGCACACATTTCTAGTAGGCTGTCACGTTCTGACCATAGTTCTTTTGTATTTTCTTTGTTTTAGTGTGGTCAGGGCGTGAGTTGGGTGGGTATGATCTATGTTTTCTGTTTCTATGTGGGGTTTCTCGTTTGGCCTGATATGGTTCTCAATCAGAGGCAGGTGTTAGTCATTGTCTCTGATTGGGAACCATATTTAGGTAGCCTGTGTTCTATTGTGTTTTGTGGGTGGTTGTCTTCAGTCTTTGTGTGTCTGCACCAGATAGAACTGTTTCGGTTTTCACGTTTGTTGTTTTTGTATTTGTAGTGTTCAGTTTTGGATTTATTAAAATAAGATGAACACTAACCACGCTGCGCTTTGGTCCGCTCCTTCTTCCACCGAAGAAAACCATTACATAGGCTTGAATTGAAGATATGGCGAATAAGAGTGGAAATATCGTCCTTTATTATCCTCAGTAATTTTCCATCCAAGTTGTCAGACCCCAGTGGCTTGTCATTGTTGACAAGAATTTTCGACAACAATAATTTATTTTACTTCTTCCACACGCACTTTACAGAGTTCAAAATTACAATAATTCGGTCAGATATACTTGGATGTGTATTGTCAGCATTTGTTTCTGGCATGTCATGACTAAATTTGCTAATCTTGCCAATGGAAAAATACCAAAATGTAATTTAAGGTGCTCCAAAGCTTTTTACTAGCATTCTTTATGTCATTTATCGTAGGAGTAGGCACTGTGGCCGCAGACACAGGTACCCCCAGTAACGAAGGTCCCGGAAGATCAGTCTCCAGGACAGAAAAACTATTTGTTGTTTGCGTCCACTCCGGGCCTCTTGTTGGGAGTGTACAGTCGTGGCCAAAAGTTTTGAGAATGACACAAATATTAATTTTCACAGTCTGCTGCCTCAGTTTGTATGATGGCAATTTGCATATACTCCAGAATGTTATGAAGAGTGATCAGATGAATTGCAATTCAGTGCAAAGTCCCTCTTTACCATGCAAATGAACTGAATCCACAAAAAACATTTCCACTGCATTTCAGCCCTGCCACAAAAGGACCAGCTGACATCATGTCAGTGATTCTCTCATTAACACAGGTGTAAGTGTTGACAAGGACAAGGCTGGAGACAACTCTGTCATGCTGATTGAGTTCGAATAACAAACTGGAAGCTTCAAAAGGAGGGTGGTGTTTGGAATCATTGTTCTTCCTCTGTCAATCATGGTTACCTGCAAGGAAACACGTGCTGTCATCATTGCTTTGCACAAAAAGGGCTTCACAGGCAAGGATATTGCTGCCAGTAAGATTGCACCTAAATCAACCATTTATCGGATCATCAAGGACCTCAAGGAGAGCGGTTCAATTGTTGTGAAGAAGGCTTCAGGGCGCCCAAGAAAGTCCAGCAAGTGCCAGGACCGTCTCCTAAAGTTGATTCAGCTGCGGGATCGGGGCACCACTAGTACAGAGCTTGCTCAGGAATTGCAGCAGGCAGGTGTGAGTGCATCTGCACGCACAGTGAGACGAAGACTTTTGGAGGATGGCCTGGTGTCAAGAATGGCAGCAAAGAAGCCACTTCTCTCCAGGAAAAACATCAGGGACAGACTGATATTCTGCAAAAGGTACAGGGATTGGACTGCTGAGGACTGGGGTAAAGTCATTTTCTCTGATGAATCCCCTTTCCGATTGTTTGGGGCATCCGGAAAAAGCTTGTCCGGAGAAGACAAGGTGAGCGCTACCATCAGTCCTGTGTCATGCCAACAGTAAAGCATCCTGAGACCATTCATGTGTGGGTTTGCTTCTCAGCCAAGGGAGTGGGCTCACTCACAATTTTGAACACAGCCATGAATAAAGAACACATCCTCTGAGAGCAACTTCTCCCAACCATCCAGGAACAGTTTGTTGACGAACATTGCCTTTTCCAGCATGATGGAGCACCTTGCCATAAGGCAAAAGGTATAAGTAAGTTGCTCGGGGAACAAAACATTGATATTTTGGGTCAATGGCCAGGAAACTCCCCAGACCTTAATCCCATTGAGAACTTGTGGTCAATCCTCAAGAGGCGGGTGGACAAACAAAACCCCACAAATTCTGACAAACTCCAAGCATTGATTATGCAAGAATGGGCTGCCATCAGTCAGCATGTGGCCCAGAAGTTAATTGACAGCATGCCAGGGCGGATTGCAGAGGTCTTGAAAAAGAAGGGTCAACACTGCAAATATTGACTCTTTGCATCAACTTCATGTAATTGTCAATAAAAGCCTTTGACTCTTATGAAATAATTGTGATTATACTTCAGTATTCCATAATAACATCTGACAAAAATATCTAAAGACACTGAATCAGCAAACTGTGGAAATTAATATTTGTATCATTCTCAAAACTTTTGGCCACGACTGTAGACTGCTTTACGGGAGGCCACTGTCTTCGGCTTCCATGGCTCGTGACATGCGACCATCATTGATTGCCATGCTCCTCTTGCTGTGCTCCTTCGACTCCACTATCAGATGGGGGAGCTCCGGGCAACACCGGACAGTCAGATAACGACAAACGACAAGGCGGAGATGCATCCAACAAGCACAAACGCCGTCCAGCCTCCGGCGTAGAAAAGGTAAACATTCCACTCTGTGTTTTCCCTAATTTCTTGCATAGGCTGGCGACCTGCGTGATCAAGGAAGCCACCTCAAGCCTATAATCCACGGCAAGCAAACAATTGCTGCTTTGGAACTCTGAGTGATCCGGTTTGTCCCGAAACAAAGCGTTGTAGATACAGCTCGTACAGAGCTGGAACCTTTCATTTATTTCTCCAGACAAGGAGGGATCCATTGCAAAACTCATCTGGGAATAACTTTGTTAGCTTGATGGCTAGCAGCTTAGCGGCGCTGTCAAGCAGGTTTCAACCTGTCTGTTAAGCTGGATTCCGGGACAAGAAATAGCGGTCCTAGCTGTAAGAGGTTGGATTTCTGTTGGACAACACCTGTACATTAAATCATTTTGTAGTACTATCATTAATGGTTTTCTGTTACACCAATAAAATTATGCATTATATTAACACAGCCATTGCTATTCTACATGTGTTTATTGAGATGTGTAGACAGAGACAATGTGATTGAACACAGCTCCAGCCCTATCCATATCTGTAATATGTAGTCCCATCCTGTTGTTTCGCTAGCGGTAGACATGATTGACAAAACCGGGCATTTAATATCACTGCTGAGTCACGCTGTAGCAAGTGACAGAGACACAGCAAGGTCTGTTGAAACATATAGCCTCAGGAGCCAACACACACAGGCAGGCTGGCGCACACACACGCATACACAGGCACATATAAAACACACGTTGTACACACACACTCACACATAAAACACACATGCGCACACACATACACATCACACACACACACGCACACAAAACACACCACACACACACACACACACACACACACACACACACACACACACACACACACACACACACACACACACACACACACACACACACACACACACACACACACACACAACACACACACCACACACCACACACACACACACCAACCATCTTAAACACATAAACACAGAAACACACACCCATGTCCTGTCTGAGAGGCCCGTGATGATTGTGCAGAACAGAATGGGCTGTAATGTGAATGAGTGGCCTCTTCTGTGAAATGTGTTAAAGTCAGCATGGTCCCGGGGGAGGTGAATGACTGAGTGTGTATCTGTCCCCCTGTCTCTCTGGTCCTCTGTTACCCCATTAACCTGTCCCCCATCATGTCCTGCCACCCTGTCCTTATTTTCCCCTACTTTGTGGGGGTCTCCCAGTCCATAGCAGCCCCAGGCAGGGGCCTGGATGATGTAGTGTCAGAGCAGCTGACAGGGGCCAACCCTGCCTTCATCCCCTCCCATCCTCTCTCTCCTCATGTCCCCTGGCTCCAACCCTGTATCCTTTTCTCTTCACCCCTCCTCTCCCCAGCCTTCTAAGTCACAGAAGAGAAGGGGCTGATGGGGGCTGACATGCTGCCTCTGGACATCCCCGTGTCATGACGCTCAGACTACAGAGACCTCATCCCACCAATCAGGAGATTTGTCCTGCAAAGTGCACGCTCACACACGCACACGCACAAAACCCCCACAAGTGTTGTTCTTCTACCCTCATGGGGACCTAAAATTATTTTCCATTCAAAATTATATTTTTCCCTAACCCTAACCCTAAACCTAACTCTTACCTTAACCTTAACCTTAACCCTAACCTTAACCCTAAACCTAACTCTTACCTTAACCTTAACCCTAACCTTAACCCAAACCTAATTCCTAAATGTAACCACTAACCCCTTTCCCTTACCCTAACCCTAATCCTAATTTAACCGTAATTGCAGCCCTAAACCTAACTCCTAAGCTTAAAATAGCCTTTGTCCTCGTGCACACACACATGCAGTCATTGTGATCTCCAGTGGTTAGTGTAGGAGGGGGATGTTGTGTGTTGAATAACAGGGCGGTGGGCTGGGTAACTGCAGTGGGTCTCAGACAGGTCACATGACCCAGCTTCTCTTCCATCCCCACCAGGCGTGTCAATTCCTCTCTCTTATCAGCCACGGTAACAAGATGGAGGGAACTGCATCGTACTGATTGCCTCTGTATGGCCCACTCTGAAACGGCTCTGGTCAAAAGTAGAGCACAATAGGGAATAGGGTGCTATTTGGGACTCAGACGGAGACTACTTCTGTATGACAGACTTTTAAACAGGCACAGAGACAGAGAGGATGGAGGAAAGGAAAAGGATGGAGGAAAGCAAGCAAGGGAGGTGTGGAGCAGAGTGGAATATGTGTATTAGACCATAACAGTAAGAGTAAGCGAGTGTGGTGTGTTATTAGGTGTGACATGTTGATTCTATGTGCTACCTCTGTAGTGGCAGGGCCCAGCGGTGAGCCTGAGGCCCCACTGAGAGAGAGAGACAGACTCGCTCTGAGACAGACTGCAGGGCTGGGACAGGGACACACGGAAGAGGAAGTTAGTCTCACACCATGCCCTTTATATCCACACACTCCTTAGGGGGGTGATCCAAAATGGTCCGCTGAAGAAAGGGTTTCGAGGCGTAAGAAATGCCAGGTGCAGAGGTGTTGTTATGAAGTGATAAAGAGCTACTCTCCTTCATTTACATTTACATTTAAGTCATTTAGCAGACGCTCTTATCCAGAGCGACTTACAAATCACCTCCTTCTCTTACTAGAAGATAAAAACATATTTCTGCTGGCATGGATTCAGATCAACACACTCGCTCTCTTTATCTTAATTATCTGAAAGCTTAAGTGACCGGTCATTGACATTAGATGTGGCATCATTTGGATGTCTTTTAATGGTGCAATACATGTCACCACATTTTTCTAATAACTTACTTAAGTTAGTCATTATTCACCACTAATGTCCTGCTTCATTATATGTCATTTAAATAATTTTTAAGTTGTCAAAGTGACTGTTTTGACCTCAGACTCTCCAAACGATTTCTGCTGCTGTCATAATGACGAGAGGGAATCTAATGAAATCTGTCTGACCCCTGAGCTGGAGAGAAACTGCAGGCCATTTTTATTTTTACTTCTGACTGTGAATCAGACACGGTCGCCTGAGAGGATTGACTATGCTGAAATTCAGTTCTTCCATAACGATAGTTTGTGTGTTTGTGTGTGTGTATGTGTATGGGTGTGATCAAAGTCCTCTGTCAACACTTAGAAAGCAATGTATCTTTGAACATGAAACATCTTAAGTGAATCTACCCAAGTGTGGACAAACACATAGGGCCCACTGACACCCCGTAAACATGACAGACTGACTGGACCACTGTAAACTCACATGAGATTCATATTCCATAAAACTATAGAGGTGAGGTGTGTGTGTGTGTGTGTGTGTGTGTGTGTGTGTGTGTGCGTGCGTGTCTTCTGTAAGCACACCTCCCACGTCCCCTAGCCGAGTGCTCTCCAGCTGAGCCTTCAGCACTAATTTATATAATTGTCAAAACCACTTGTGAGGGATTTGTGAGAAGGTCAGAGATGGAAGAGAAAGAAACAAAGAGAAAATGGAACTCCGTCTGCCGCCTTTAGAGGAGTATCGATCAGAGCCTGTGAACCTCTCTGAAGGAGAGGTTCCAGTGCTTTTCTCCATTGTCTGAAGTGCTTACTGATGAGAGGCTTCGTACTAATAAGACATGAAGCTTTTAGCCACACACACACACACACACACACACACACACACACACACACACACACACACACATTTTAGTCATTTAGCAGACGCTCTTATCCAGAGGTTAGGTGGGAAAACCACATATCTCAGTCATACTAAGTACATTTTTCCTCAATAAAGTAGCTATCAGCAAAGTCAGAGTTGGTTAGGGGAGAAAAAGTAAAGTGCGAGTGTTAGTTCAAGGAAGGGGGGGGGGGGGTGCGGGGTGAGGAGGGGGTGGGGTGGTATGGGATTATTTAAGATACTCTTTGAAGGGGTAGGGTTTCAGATGTTTCGGGAGATGGGTAGGGACTCTACTATCCCAGCTTCAGGAGGAAGCTGGTTCCACCATTTGGGTGCCAGGACAGAAAAGAGCTTTGAACAGAATACTTGGGTTGTAGGGTTTGAGCATAGCCTGAGGGTAGGGAGGATCAGTTTCTCTTGCTGCTCTGTAGGCAAGTACCATGGTCTTTTAGTGGATGCAAGCTTCTACTGGAAGCCAGTAGGGTGTGTGTGGAGGAGTGGGGTGACATGGGAGAACTTGTGGCGGTTGAACACCAAGTGGTCTGCAGTGTTTTGGATAAGTTGCAGGGGTTTGATGGCACAAGTGGGGAGCCCAGCCAACAGCGAGTTGCAGCAGTTCAGACAGGAGATGACAGTGCCCTGAGTAGGACCTGCACAGCTTCCTGTGTGAGGAAGGGTCATGCTCTACGGATATTGTAGAGCATGAACCTGCAGGAGTGTGTCACTTCTTTGATGTTTGCAGAAAACGACAGAGAAGGGGACACCGTGGAATTGTCAAATGTGATGGAGAGGTCTTGGAGTAGGCAGCCCTTCCCCGGGAGGAAGAGCAGTTCTGTTTTGTCGAAATGGAGCTCGAGGTGGTGGGCCGACATCCAAGCCGAGAGACCTGCCAGGCACCAGATGCCTGTCGCTACCGGGGTGTCAGAAGGGGGGAAGGAGAAAAGTAGCTGTGTGTCATCCGCATAGCAATGATAGGAGAGACCATATGAGGATATGACCGAGCTGAGTGACTTGGTGTATAGAGCCAAAAGGAGAGGGCCTAAAACGGAGCCCTGGGGGACACTAGTGGTTTGAGTACATGGTGCAGACACAGATCCTCTCCACGTCACCTGGAGCAGCCAGGTAGGATGCAATCCAAGAGTGTACAAAGCCTGACGCCCGGACCTGAGAGGCTGGAGAGGAGGATCTAATGGTTTACAAAGGCAGCGGATAGATCTAGGAGGATAAGGACAGAGGAGAGAGTCAGCTTTGGCAGTGCGGAGAGCCTCCGTGACAAAGAGGAGAGCAGTCTCGGTTGAGTGACCCGTTTTGAAGCCTGACTGGGTCAAGAAGATCGTTCTGAGATGATAGCGAGAGAGTTGGTCAGAGACAGCATGCCAAGTGTTTTGGAAAGAAAATAAAGATGGGATACCTGTCTGTAGGTTTTGACGTCAGAGGGGGAGGTTTCTTGAGGAGGAGAGCGACTCTGGCAAATTTTAAGTCAGAGGGGACACAGGCAGTGGTCAGGGATGAGTTGATGAGGGAAGTTCTCCAGAGATGGTGTGGAGAAGGGAGGAGGGGATGGGGCGTCTGGACCTCAGTAGTCACAGAATTTCATCCGGAGAGAGAAGGGAGAAAGAGGTCAAGGCGCAGGGTAGTTCTCTGTGAGTGGACTCAATAGGCTGACTGAATGAGGAGCGGATGTCGCCAACCTTCTTTTCAAAGTGATTGACAAAGTCATCCGCAGAGAGGAAGGAGGGAGGGGGAGGAGGTGGAGGATTATGGAGGGATGAGGTGAAAACTAGTTTCCTAGGGTTAGAGGCAGAAGCTTGAAATTTAGAGTAATAGAAAGTGACTTTAGCAGCGGATACAGAGGAAGAGAAGGTAGAAATAAGCGAGTGAAAGGACAATAGGGCCGATGGAAGTTTAGTTTTCCTCCATCTTTGCTCAGCTGCCTGCAGCCCTTTTCTGTAAGCTCGCAAAGAGAGACTCAGCTACTGAGCAGGAGGGGGCGGCCGAGCCGGCCTGGAGGAAAGGGGACTTTGCGAGCCATAGGATGCGGAAAGGGAGGAGAGTAGAGTCGAAGAGGCAGACTCAGGAGACAGGAGGGAGAATGATTTAGCAGAAGGGAGAGATGATAGGATGGAAGAGGAGAGAGTAGTGGAGAGAGAGAGAGAGAGCAAAGATTGCGACAGTGCATGGCCATCTGGGTAGGGACTGAGTGGGTAGGGTTGGAGGAGAGGGAGAGAAAAGGAAACAAAGTAGTGATCAGAGACCTGGAGTGGGTTTGCAGTGAGATACGTAGGCGAACAACCTCTAGTAAAGTCAGTGGTGTATAGTACTTAAGTAAAAATAATTTAAAGTACTACTTAAGTTGTTTTTTGCGGTATCTGTACTTTACTTCACTATTTATATTTTTGACAACTTTTACTTTTACTTCACTATATTCCTATATAAAATAATGTACTTTGTACTCCATACCTTTTACCTGAAATCCAAAAGTACTTGTTACATTTTGAAGGCTTAGCAGGGCAGGAACATGGTCAAATTCACACACTTATCAAGATAACACATGGTCATCCCTTCTGCCTCTGATCTGGCGGACTCACTAAACACACATACATCTTCTGTAAATGATGTCTGTTGGAGTGTGCCCAGGGCTATCCCATAAACTTTCAAAACAAAAAAATGGTGTCGCCTGCTTTCCTTATTAGAAGGAATTTAAAGTATATTTTAGCAATTACATTTACTTTTGATACTTCAGTATTTTTAGAATCAAATACTTTTAGACTTTTACTCAAGTAGTATTTTACTGGGTGACTTCTACTTTTACTTGAGTAACTTTCTATTAAGGTATTGGGTACTTTTTCCATCACTGAGTAAAGTTGAGTTCAAGTGTATTGCCTGCCTTGTGAGTGGAAAGGGACTGGGAAAGTGTAAGGTCTAAAAAGGCACGGAGGGGAAAGAAAGAGTTGGAAAGAAATGAATTGAAGAAAGACGTTGGGAGGTTGAAGTCGCCCAATATGAAGAGCAGTGATCTATCATCAGGAAGTAAGCTTGTCAAGTTAATTGAGGAACTCTCTAAGGGCACCTGGTGGGCGATAGATTGAGTGGAAAAGTGACAGTGACAGCATGGAACTTAAATAAAGAGATGGACAGGTGAGTGAGGGAGAAAAGAGAACATCTCCAAACACACACACACACACACACACACACACACACACACACACACACACACGTGTTAAAACACATGCTTGCAGACAGTAATGTTAACAGCCCATCCACACACATAAACAGATTAATGCCCACTGAGTCGAAGAATCACCTGTCACTACAATTTCTCTCCCCTCCCTTCAAACCAGGCAGGCATTTGTAATCAGAAATGACAACTGATACATTTTAATCTGGAGGCGAAAGAAATGCACACCTGTTTAGGCGAGGTGCTGGCTAGCGGAGTAGAACACCAGAAAAAGAAAAGGAGTACTGCACACTCTAGGAGCTCAGATGCAATAATTGAATAACCTGATAACCAACATTTCGACAGATACCCCGATGAAGACAGCTTGTCTGTGGAAACGTTTGATATTAGGTTATTCAATTATTTCCTCTGAGCTCCTAAAGTGTGCGGCTCTCCTTTTCTTTTTCAACCGATACATTTTAAACATCGAGCGTAGCGTAACTTGTCATTCTACAAATCCTGCTGGGTAACGTGGTGGACGGGAAAATTCAGAATCATCAACCCCCCTTCGGGAGCAGCTCTTCACTGTGACAAAATAAGAACTGTAACAGCTGCATGTAAGCCATAGTGGTCCTTTCTATGTCACTATCTCACTATAGGCCCTGAATAGCCTTCAGTGTTGGGTCAAGCTTTTACTATGAACTAGCCAAAGGTTTTTCTTCATATTCATTTAAGCCTACTCTCCATTATTCAGTTAAAAGGGAAACATTAATCACATGAAGATGTGAGTGAGGATACAGCAGTAGTGGTGGGTGGGTAAAATCACTGGGGGAAGCGAAGCCAGGGAAAAAAGCCCTATTACGACCTACAGTGCCTTCAGAGAGTATTGAAACCAATTTACTTTTTCCACATTTTGTTGTTTTACAAAGTGGGATGAAAATAGATTTCATTGTCATTTAAAAAAAATGATCTACACAAAATACTCTGTAATGTCAGAGTGGGCAAACAAATCTAACATTTGTATAAAAAAAATACAACAAACTAATATATCTTGATTAGATAAGTATTAGATAAGTAGATAAGATAAGATAAGTAACAAGTATTCAATGTCAGAATCAACTTTTACAGTGATTAAAGCTGTGAGTATTTCTGGGTAAGTCTCTAAGAGCTTTGCACACCTGGATTGTACAATATTTGGCAATTATTCTTTACAAAATTCTTCAAACTCTGTCAAGTTAGTTGAACAATACTCACTAATCGTTGAACTGTGATGACAATGGCCCAGTCATCTTGAACCACGCGCCAGGCTCCAGGTTTAAACCGCCACGGCATTCCTTAATGATTCAAATTCTTGCACAACTTGCAATACGTTAGCCTAATATGATCCACTATTGATAGCGACCCTCAGGAACAACCACACTAATGTGACAGAGGAAAGAAAGGTAGACTAACGATATAATGGAATGATTCAAAATTGAAGGAAACTAAGACTAAAGTGAAAGTTATAAATATATGTGCGTATTACTGATGGTTGCTAACAAAAGTAGCTAATATTTACACGATACAAATTGTAATTATAATTTTTTAAAGTCTGGAGATAATATTAAAACATTCTAAAGCGCATAAATCAACTCGGTAGTTTCAGCGCTAAATTGTCATTTGCACATGGCTTCCCATAGGCTACAGCTTTAATCTCCAAATTTCATCCCTGAAAGTTACAAGGCCAAACAATTTAAATTCTGCATAACGGGACAGAATTTCTTAGAAAGGGGCATAAATACCTGTCATGTTGATATGTTTTTCAGTTTGCTGAAATTTGACTGGTTTCACATTTGTCTCCAGGGTTCATAAGGTAAAATAGATCTAAAACAAGTCATTTGTATTTACAATTCCCTCACCCAAATGAATTACTAATTTACCTAACTCTTACCAATAGCTCTTAGATATGTATGGAGGTTGGTGTTATTTCAAATGGGAAAAAGAATGTAGATGTTTTCCACTTGGAACTGACAGGTTGCTCGAACTTATAAAGGTGGTGGAATTATTAGAGAATTAAGTCAAGGTCAGAATACACATAACTGTAGACACCTCTGCCACACCTCCATTTCATTGATGTCTACCCAAAACGAATAGCTTGCTGGCACATGGTTTACCCATGGTTAAGTTCAAGGTCATAATACGCACAGAGAGAAAATCACATAAAAAGGGAATAGTTCCCTTTAAGAGCCCTTAACTCAGATCAAAATGTAATTTTTATAGATTATATAGGCTGAGTCTATGCTTAGTCTAACACAGTGACAACATAAAGATACCAAAAGCGGTTTAGTCCACTCAATGTAAGCTAAATATCATGTGGCTTTCCTTGGTACTGATGTGAGTGTGAGCGCGTATGTGGGAAAAACATGGTGACTCATAGGAATGCCAATGCAATCCTCCTCTCTTTCATGTTGCAAAAAAACAGTCTGACTGTCATACAGTACACACTTTTAGTTCTTGTTGTCCTAGACTAGGCTACCTGGCTAAAATGCTTGCTAGCCTAACTCCCTCGCATTGGCAATGATGAGCCAGCTAGTTAGCGTTAACCTAATACATCTACATATTGAACTTCCATCCTCTCAGGCCAAGAGCACAATGTATGAGTTCATGGTTGGCTCAGAATCGGCCAAATCCAACATCCAAATCCGAACTGGCTTCCCTTGCTAATCGAAGGAAAATTAGGAAACACATATAGACAAAATATACACTATGTGTTAGTACTGGCTGAGGCTGGATGAGTTGCGCCCCCTTTTCCCCTCAGAATAGCATTAATTCATCAGGGAATGGACTCTACAAGGTGTCAAAAGCATTCTACAGAGATGCTGGCCCATGTTGACTCCAATGATTCCCACACTTGTGTCAAGTTGGCGGGATGTCCTTTGGGTGGTGGACCATTTTTGATACACACGGAAAACTGTTGAGCGTGAAAAACCCAGCAGTGTTGCAATTCTTACGACACTCAAAACGGTGTTCCTGGCATTTACTACCATACCCAGTTCAAAGACACATTTTTTTTGTCTTGCTCATTCAACCTCTGAACGGCACACATACACAATCCATGTCTCAATTGTCTCAAGGCTTAAAAATCCTTCTTTAACTCGTCTCCTCCCCTTCATCTACATTGATTGAAGTGGATTTAACACGTGACATCAATAAGGGATCATAGCTTTCACCTGGATTCACCTGGTCAGTCTATGTCATGGAAAGAGCAGGTGTTCTTAAGGTTTTGTATACTCAGTATATGCTGTGCCAGTTAGTCTAGCATGATTGGTTGCATGGAGTCAGGTCAGGGCTGGCATCATGATCCTTTCGATGAAGTCATGCATGGATGGTGTGGCTGGAAAAAATAGAAGAATGAAGGAAAAATTGGGGACAAAGAGAGAGGAAATATGGGGGGGAAATGATAGAATCTAATAATAATATATGCCATTAAGCAGATGCTTTGATCGAAAGAAACTAACAGTCATACGTGGATCAATTTCACAAATGGGTGGTCCCGGGAATCAAACCCATTATGCTGTCATTACAAGCGTCTTGCTCTACCAACTGAGCTACTGTTTTGCACCAACAGCTAAATTACAACAAGAATGGAAACATTTCCCTGAATATGACTAATTGAGGCTTCCCCTTCTTAGGCGGTTGACGTTAATCATCTTGAGCCCAGCTGGACTGAGACTGAGATTGAAATCAGTGAAATTGCTGACATATTTTCATTGTGTTTTCCTACGCTCAGATGGCTGCTTTTAATAACGTTTTATCAGCGCGTGCTGATACACGCAAAATCCATAAAGCACAATCAAAGACAGGCCCTAATGCCGCATACTGTACCTCCCTGCCTCTATTTTGAGAAACGACCGGCTCGTGAAATATCTGTGACCAACCACACATGGAAGGAGACAACCAGGGAACATGGCCTTAAAAGCAATGTGTCTTCAAAAGCCTCATGGAAGTTCAGGAGAAAATGAGGATCAATTCTGTTGAATAAGATGAAAATACTGCAAACACTTTCCCTGTAATCATGGGTCATTTGAGTTATTGGCTACAATGACGATGAGGATCAGGATTGTTTTATGTGAATTGCACCAAATTACTGTCTATTGTAGCTGTCTTTAAAATGGATGTGAGAGGAGGGCAGTTTATGTGATTCTTGGATATATCTCTTATGGAAATGTATCTGTGCCAGTAATGACGGGCTGTATTTGAGCTCAGTACTGGTGTCTAGTCAGTGTATTGCTGATGTTGTCCCAGTGTACTCTCTGTACTCCTTTATCAGGGCCTGTTCCCACTCACTGTTTTTTTGTCCAGTTCCTCTCGTCTACTGGTTACCAGGGAACAGTATCAGATGAACTTCAGGTCTTATCTTGTCACACTCCTAATTTCCTGTGCTCTCCCCTGTGGCAGCTGTTCCCATGGCCAGAGCCGGGATGCCCTATACGCTCACTACGCAAGTTGCGTAGGGCCCCGCAAATTACGCAAGGGCCCTACCTCCCCCTCGTGTCAAAGCGGGTGTCAATGTTTACAACTTTGATGAGAGGATGAAGCGGAACTGTCCTTCTGGTCACGAAAAGAGAAAAACAACACCATGATAGTGAATTGCAGGAACAGCAATCAGGTAAACTTGTGTTCTCTCCACTCCAAGTTTGTTGTCAGCAAATAACAGTAACGTTAAGTTGATGTGCTAGCTGGGCAGTGCATCTCTTAGTCTGTCTGTGTCTTGCTTGCTTGCCAGCCACTTCCAGAGTTGTGTTCTGTGACTTTGTGCCTGTGTAACCGATGTGAAATGGCTAGCTAGTTAGCGGTGGTGCACGCTAATAGCGTTTCAATCGGTGACGTCACTCGCTTTGAGACCTTGAAGTAGTGGTTCCCCTTGCTCTGCAAGGGCCGCGGCTTTTGTGGAGCGATGGGTAACGATGCTTCATGGGTGACTGTTGTTGATGTGTGCAGAGGGTCCCTGGTTCGCGCCCGGGTATGGGCGAGGGAACGGACGTAAAGTTAAACTGTTACATTGATGCTGTTGACCCGGATCACTGGTTGCTGCGGAAAAGGAGGAGGTCGAAAAGGGGGTGAGTGTAACCGATGTGAAATGGCTAGCTAGTTAGCGGTGGTGCGCGCTAATAGCGTTTCAATCGGTGACGTCACTCGCGTTGAGACCTTGAAGTAGTGGTTCCCCTTGCTCTGCAAGAGCCGCGGTTTTTGTGGAGCGATGGGTAACGATGCTTTGTGGGTGACTGTTGTTGATGTGTGCAGAGGGTCCCTGGTTTGCGCCCGGGTCGGGGCGAGGGGACGGACTAAAGTTAAAACTGTTACACCTGACAAAAGTGAGAGTGAAATATAACTTTTTATTACGTTTGATAAACGCCAATGGGCAACGGTGTTATTAAACTGCAGCTCGGAAGAAACTACTGCATCGCGCGTGAACACGAGTTCATATGCGCGTGCACGAAATGAAACTTGCGCTTTCCAGCAGCAACCTCTGTGGGGCCCATCCAGACAATATATGGGCGTGATGACACTCCTCATAGCGCACATAATTTTAAAACAAGACAATGATTATCTAGTCTCTCAGTCAAGGTTTAGTTACAACTCTGTACTAATGCAAGATGGAAAGCAATGGATTGACATTGATTTATATAATGAATTTAAAATGTTGATTAGCTGGACATACTGGGCAACATGGATGCACATCCCTCAGTAAATAATAACCATCAAGTATTCAGCCAAGCCATAGTATAAATAGTATTTTATATTTGAATATGTATAAAAGGAAATCTGGGGGAGCAAGTTGGAATGGGCCTGATGCGGCTGATAAAATTAATAATAGTATTGTTATCTATAATTTAAAGGTGCTATGCTTATGTTGGCCAGTAGAGGAGATGATGGATCATCAGTCAGGACAAGCACAGACTCAGGTAATCCACATCCAGCCTCAGCCAGTACTAACAAAGACTCAGTACAGCCGGCTTCAGCAAATACTAACACAGACCCAGTCCTGGCAGCTTCAGCAAGTACTAACACAGACGCAGGTGAAGTACAGGTAGCCTCAGCCAGTACTAGCACAGACCCAGGTGAAGTACAGGCAGCCTCAGCCAGTACTAGCTCAACCAGAGGTGTACAGCCAGCATCAGATACAAGCAGCTCAGACCCTAATAGAACAGTTTCTGCTCGACCAAATGACCCAGCAGATTGGCCCCAGTCTTAACAGACTTCATGAGGACTGAGTTAGTGCGCAGAGGTCCATTCAAACCAGGTCCGGATTTTCTTACCCTAAAGACAAGTCTAGAAGAGGTTTCCATTCAGTCTTATTACAGAGACAGCTGTCAAATGGGGAAAAGATTGTGGAGAGAACTTGATCTGCGCCTAAGTCTGGAACAGTCAATTGACCAGATACAAATGACAACTTCCCAGAGCCGTTTTCATTCCATGTGGAGCACATACTCTAAACCTTGTCATTGTAGATGCTGTCAAATCTTCAAAAGATGCAGTTGCGTTTTTTGGGCATGTGCAAAAGCTCTTCACCTTATTTTCAGCTGGCACACAAAGATGGAGTGTTTTGAAGAAACACGTGAACACAACCGTGAAGTCATGGAGTGACACAAGATGGGAGAGTAGGCTCCAAAGTGTTCATGCAATCAGGTATCAGGCTTTTGAGGTTCGGGAGGCATTACTGGAAGCCAGACAGACGATCAACGATCCTGTAGCCAAAGTGGAGGCACAAGCACTTGCAGAGGAAGTTGGGTCCTACCGCCTCTTTATTTGCTGTGTCGTATGGTGTGAGATACTGGCAATGACAAACAAGGTGAACATGCTCCTCCAATCTTCCTCAATGCAGTTGGGTATCACAGTGAATTTAATCTCAAATGCAAAGGCCTCCCTCACCACATACCGGGAAACTGGATTCTCTGAGGCCCCGACAACAGCCAAAAGCATTTGTGAAGAAATGAATGTGGAGGCTGTTCTGAAAGAGAAGAGACTGAGAAACAGCAAGAGGAATTTCAGCTATGAGGCTCCTGATGAACCAGTGACTGACGCACTGAAAAACCTTGAAGTCAACTACTTCAACATTGTGGTCGACTCTGCTGTGACATCCATGGATGAGAGATTAGAAACACTCAACCAGGAGAAAACCAAATATGGAGTGCTGCTGAACTTCAGCACTGCCTCTCAGATGTCTAGTGAATCTTTAAAGAATCACTGCATGGAAGTTGAAAATACTCTAACCTTCAGAGATGACTGTGACATCAGTGGAATTGATCTGGCACACGAGATTCAGAATTGACCTGATCTGTCATCAGCCTTTGGGCTGCTTTCCTTTCTCTGTGAGAAAAACCTGGAGGAACTCTAACCTAACCTTTGCTAGCCCTAAGAATTGCAGTCACCCTACCAGTAACAGTAGCATCGGCAGAGAGGAGTGCTACCAGATGTCTCATCAAAAGCTACCTGAGGTCTTCCATGTCACAGGAACGTGTGAGTGGTCTGGCCATCATGATCATAAATCATGACATGGGGAAACACATGTCCAATGATGACATCATTAATGGTTTTGCCTCAAGAAAGTGCAGAAGAGGAATATTTAGATGGTAAGATTTTAATTCAAACATTCAAATGTTTACACACTTAGTAACATTTAAGATCGTATGGCAGAAGTGTATTTGTGTAAATGACTGCAGAACTAACTATGTGACATACTTTCTCAATTTCTTCCAGACAGTCCAGAAAGACTGGTGTCCATGCTGATGCTGAAAATGCCCAGGCTCTAGAGGGAACCAAAGTTAATCACACAGCTGTATAGGTTTTATTTTACTATTTTAATACATATACTGTAGCTGCAGCCAAGCCTATAGACTTATGTATACATTGTACGGACATAGCTAATTGTATAATATTGTGAGGGCTGGACTMATTATCAGGCAGCGGAGCCAAATCTCAGTGTTATATTTGATTATTTTCTACATTTTATATTTTCTACAATTTCTTATTTATGTTAACGTTAATATTCACTTATCTTAAGATTCTATAAAAAATATTATATTCAATAAATATTGCTTGTTTATACCTCCTTCTGTTCTGTATAGGTCTATTCTAAGACCAACAGATGGAGCAAACTGTTTTAAAAGATTGGATTGGGAGGATTGTAGTGGGAGCACTGAGGTGTCAGGTGTGACAGTGTGGCAATGGCAAATGGTTTACATGGCTCACGGGTCAGGTAGGAGGGCCCCTTAGCAGAATTTTGCTTAGGGCCCCAGGGAGGTCAGGACCGGCTCTGCCCGTGGCGATGGAGACGGGGACGGGGGTGTGACAGCGCCTGCTAAGGCTACACTGTACTCACACAGAGTGGAGAGGGCTGTAATGACTAAGTAAACAAATACTGAACATATGGAAGCCCCACTCGCCAGGGAGTCAACTCTCAACAAATACACCTCACCGTTAAAAATAGGATTGGTTAGGATTAAAGATGCTATTGAAGTAAAGAAGCAAAGATGATAGGCCTTGGCATGTTCGCAAATGCTTACGTTTCTGATGGATTCAAGCATGCACACTGGTGCACACAGTTTAGACATTTCCTATTTTTCTGACCAATCCAGAAGAAATCTAAGGGCGTTTTGGCAGAATTGGCAATTCAATTGTTAGCCAAGGCCATTTACAACCCAATCAAGGATAGATAGCCCAGGCATTTTTTCCCCCCAGCTAGAGGTAGATAGCAAAGAATGTTTCCATCCCAGTCAGAGCCATTTAACTGCGTTTCTACTCAGTGTGTGAGGCGCTCGGTGATTACAGCAGAATAATGGTGTTTTTTATATGGACCTGCTGCCACTTCTATAATGAAACCCATCTACCTCCCAGACTACCTCATGTCTTCATACGCTCACTTCTAGTATGAGACGATGGGGAAATGCTGAAATACTTTACTCCTACGTAGACTGTCTGCACTCACTCACACGCACACACACCTACCACTATGCTACGTGTGGTGACTGCAAAATGTATCTAGTAAGGTCAATTTGTGGACCTGAGATCATAGGCATGTGTGTTAACACTCTAACCCCGTCCTCCTGACGTCTCTGCCTGATTACTGATGAATGAGTCTGGCGCTAACTGACTGACCATTCCACACACAGCCTGATTGGTCCTTTAGTTCATAGTCATTCTGGTTCTAGAGGACTGGAATCTTCTCTGTTTACCTTCCTGCCGGTCAATACAAATGTGGAGGAAATGATTTACAGTGGCAAGAAAAAGTATGTGAACCCTTTGGAATTACCTGTATTTCTGCATAAATTGGTCATCAAATTTGATCTGATCTTCATCTAAGTCACAACAATAGACAAACATAGTGTGTTTAAACTTATAACACAAAAATGGTTGTATTTTTCTTGCTATCTGTCTGCCAATTGAAGCTCAACAAAAGTTGAATGATGCAACAGGATAACGACCCAAAACACAGAAGTAAATCAACAACAGAATGGCTTCAACAGAAGAAAATACATCTTCTGGAGTGGCCCGGTCAGAGTCCTGACCTCAACCCAAATGAGACGCTGTGGCATGACATCAAGAGAGCAGTTCACACCAGACATCCCAAGAATATTGCTGAACTGAAACAGTTTTGTAAAGACGAATGGTCCAAAATTCCTCCTGACAGTTGTGCGGGTCTGATCCTTAACTACAGAAAACGTTTAGTTGAGGTTATTGCTGCCAAAAGAGGGTCAACCTGTTATTAAATCCAAGTGTTCACATACTTTTTCCACCCTGCACTGTGAATGTTTACACTGTGTGTTCAATAAAGACATGAAAATTTAGAATTGTTTATGTGTTATCCGTTTAAGAAGACTGTGTTTGTCTATTGTTGTGACCTAGATGAAGATCAGATCAAATGTTATGACCAATTTATGCAGAAATCCAGGTTTTTCCAAAGGGTTCACATATTTTTTTCTTGCCACTGTAACTCTTTATGGGTTAATGTGTGACTATTCAGAGACTAATTACATAATGAAAGAGGATACCTAGTCAGTTGCACAACTGAATGCATTCAACTGAAATTTGTCTTCCACATTTAACCGAACCCCTCTGAATCAGAGAGGTGTAAGGGGGCTGCCTTAATGAACAACCATAGCACCCAGGGAACAGTTTTTGTTGGGTTAATTGCCTTGCTCAAAGGCATAACACCAGATTTGACCGCTTTCCTGGCTCAGGGATTCGAACCAGCGACATTGCAGTTAACGGCCCAACACCCTTAACCGCTAAGCGACCTGCCGCCCCTCTAGGTAGACTTGTTTGTGTAGCTGTGGGTTAAATGTATGTTTTTGGTTACCGCTAGTTAATGATTATTGTCTCCATGGCAGTAGCTTTCTAGCTGGTACTGTGTGTGTGTTTGGACTTGGTTGTCCCCACCCACTCTGTGTGATGTCATGCCAGGGAAGATAGGATAGGAAAGGCTTACAGCTTGTGTCGTGTTTGTGTGTGTCTGTGTATACACCTTCTGTCCTGATTAAGATATATTACACAACACAGAACAGACATTCAATTAGTCAGGCCCTTTCCCCCTGCTATTCCCGTGCCCCCCCCCCCCTTCTCAACACGCTGCTCAACTGTACATGAAAGCAGTTCCCCTGCCTGCCCCTCCGCGCTAACACCCCCTGTAACCATCAGCAGCAGGAATCTATCTGGGATTTAGTATTAATCCCACTATATCAAATAAGTAATTTGCATTTATCCCCTCCCTTACATCAGTTTGATGCAAATTGCATGTGTGTAAAATATGTACTGTGGTAATGTATGTATATTTGTGTATGTCTGTGTGTGTGTGTTTGTGTGTGTGTGTCTGTTTGTGTATGTGTCTGTGTGTGTGTCTGTTTGTGTGTGTGAGAAACATGTTAATAGCTCCTTCCCCAGTGAGAATGGGGACTGTCGCCGAAAACAAAGACGGTTCTGCCAAAATATTCTGCAGAGTTATTAGAGGAAGGAAAGGCAGGAAGGCTTCACACCACTCACTCACTTGAGTATCTTCGCTAGTTATTTTCAGATGATCTCATTTTGCTATTTTGTAGATTTGTCAACTATGTGTGTGTTTCTATACCTGTTCGCTCCTCTCCCTGTAGGCTTTACAGACGCTCCCCACTCCTTGGCTGCAACCCTTCTAATTTAGTGTACCCTGCGCGCACAGCCCATGTGGAATTCCTGGTCTCTGGCCTATCTGCAAGAACACTGCTACTCCAGCTGCTCTCTCTTCATTTGACTACGTGTTCTCTCATAGTCCGAGAGCATCTGGTCATTGCGGTGGTGGCACACAGGTGGAGATTTTCTCTTTTCTCCCTCACTCATCTGTCCATCTCCTCATTTGAATTCCATGCTATCACTGTCACTTGTCCACTCAAGCTTAACATTGTTGTCATCTATCGCCCACCAGGTGCCCTTAAAGAGTTCCACAATGAGCTTGACACCTTGATGGCGGCAGGTAGCCGAGTGGTTAGAGCGTTGGACTAGTAACCGAAAGGTTGCAAGATTGAATCCCCGAGCTGACAAGGTAAAAATCTGTTGTTCTGCCTCTGAACAAGGCAGTTAACCCACTGTTCCTAGGCCGTCATTGAAAATAAGAATTTGTTCATAACTGACTTGCCTAGTTAAATAAAGGTTAAAAAAAGGAGCTAATTTCCTGATGATGGCTCACCTCTCATTGTACTGGGCGACTTCAACTTCCCAACGTCTACCTTAGATTAATTTCTTTCCACCTCTTTCTTTGCCTTCCTGGCCTCTTTTGACCTCACACCTTCCCAGTTCCCTCCCACTCATAAGGCAGGCAATACGCTTGACGACTAATCTCACTGCAAACCCCGTCCAGCTCTCTGATCACTACTTTGTTTCCTTTTCTCTCCCTCTCATCCAATCCTACCCACTCAGTCCCTACCCAGATGGTCATGCGCTGTCGCAATCTTTGCTTTCTCTCTCCCACTACTTTCTCCTCTTCCATCCTATCATCTCTCCCTTTTTCTAAATTGTTCTCCCTCCTGTCTCCTGGTTCTGCCTCTTCGACCCACTCTCCTCCCTTTCCACATCCTATGACTCGCTCTGTCCCCTTGGCTCCCGGCCGGCTTGGTCTTCCCCTCTTGCTCGGTGGCTGACTGAGTCATTGTGAGCCTACAGAACAGGGCTGCAGGCAGCTGAGCGAAAATGGAGGAAAACTAAACTTCCGGAGGACTTTCATCCTTTCACTCCATCCTCTCTACCTTCTCTTCCTCTATATCCACTGCTAAAGCCACTTTCTACCACTCTAAATTTGAAGCCTCTGCCTCTAACCCTAGGAAACTATTTTCCACCTTCTCCTCACTCCTTAATCCTTTATCCCATTCCTCTCCCTCCTCCCTCTCTGCGGTTGACTTTGTCAGCCACTTTGAAATGAAGTTTGATGACATCCGCTCCTCGTTCACTCAGCCTATTGAGTTCACTGGTCCTACTTACACAAATCTACCCTACGCATTGACCTCTTTCTCCCCTCTCAATCCTGCGACTAGTGAGGTCCAGCCGGCTCGACAACCTGCCTGCTGGACCCCATCCCCTCCTCCTTTCTCCAGACCATCTCTGGAGACTTTCTCCCATTCCTCACTTCCCTTATCAACTCATCCCTGACCACTGGCTGCATCCCCTCTGACTTCAAAATGGCCAGAGTTGCTCCCCTCCTCAAGAAACCAACACTCGCCCCTTCTAACGACAAAACCTACAGACCGGTATCCCTTCTTTCTTTTCTTTCCAAAACACTTTGGTGTGCTGTCTCTGACCAAATCTCTCCCTATCTCTCTCAGAACAATCATCTTGACCTTAACCAGTCAGGCTTCAAAACGGGTCTCTCAACTGAGACTGCTCTCCTCTTTGTCACGGAGGCTCTCTGCACTGCCAAAGCTGACACTCTCTCCTCTGTTCTCATCCTCCTACATCTATCCGCTGCCTTCAACACTGTGAACCATCAGATCCTCCTCCCCTCTCTCTCTCTCTCAGGCTCTGCACACTGTTATATTGCATCCAACCTGGCAGGCTGCTCCTACCAGGTGATGTGGAGAAGATCTGTGTCTGCATCACATACTCTCACTAATGGTGTCCCCCAGAGCTTGGTTGTAGGCCCTCTCCTCATCTCTCTATACACCAAAGTCCCTCAGCCCCATCATATCCTCACATGGTCTCCTATCATTGCTATGCGGATGACACTCAACTACTTTTCTCCTCCTCCTTTCTCCTTCTCTTGTGACACACCGGTGGCGACACGCATCTCTGCATGCCTGGCAGATATCTCAGCTTGGAAGTCAGCCTACCTCAAGCTCAACCTCGACAAAACAGAGCTGCTCTTCCTCCCAGGGAAGGCCTGCCTGTTCCAAGACCTCTTCATCACGGTTGACAACACAACGCTGTCCCCCTTCCAGAGTGCAAAGAACCTTGGCGTGACCCTGGACAACCTCACACAGGAAGCGGCGCAGGTCCTAATCCAGGCATTTGTACTCTCCCGTCTGGACTACTGCAACTCGCTGTTGGCTGGGCTCCCTGCTTGTGCCATCAAACCCCTGAAACTTATCCAGAACGCCACAGCTCGCCTGGCGTTCAACCTTCTCAAGATCTCCCATGTCACCCCGCTCCTCCGCACATTCCACTGGCTTCCAGTCAAAGCACGCATCCACTACAAGACCATGGTACTTGCCAATTGAGCAGCAAGAACTCAGGCCAGGCAAAGCTTTTTTCTGAAGCTAGGACAACAGAGTCCCTGCCCATTTTCTATAAGCATCTGAAAGCCTACCTCTTCAAAGAGTATCTTAAATAATCCACCCCCTTGTTATACACCTCTTATCTAATGAGTGTGTCGGGAGAGCAGGCGTGTGGGGAAGTGCCTCACATCGATAAACAGCTTGATTAAATCACAGCAGCACTTGCTTGGAATTATCAAAAAGCTGCGCTGAGTTAACACTGCCATTAGGCATTTCCTGTGTGTGTGTGTGTGTGTGTGTGTGTGTGTGTGTGTGTGTGTGTGTGTGTGTGTGTGTGTGTGTGTGTGTGTGCGTGTGCGTGTGCGTGCGCGTGTGTGCGTGAGCAAGACTTCCACACAACTCCACTCTGGATTCCTCTGGTAATGACTAGAAGACCCCATCCCCCACTCAACTCGTTCTCTGAATCAGAGAAGAAACAACGATTTAAAGTCACAAAATGCACACTTATTGAGAAACTGCTGCAGGAAGTTCATTCAAAGAAAACCTCTCCGTCCCCAGTATAATACTGTAGAAAGATGCCTTTGGAGCTAGATTAGGTCATCAAATCAAATCAAATGTTATTGGTCACATACACATGGTTAGCAGATGTTAATGTGAGTGTAGCGAAATGCTTGTGCTTCTAGTTCCGACCGTGCAGTAATATCTAACAAGTAATCTAATAATTTCACAACATCTACCTTATACACACAAGTGTAAAGGAATGTTTTTGCGAATATTTACATGTAAATATATGGATGAGCGATGGCCGAACGGCATAGGCAAGATGCAGTAGATGGTATAGAGTACAGTATTTACATATGAGATGAGTAATGTAGGGTATGTAAACATTATATAAAGTGGCATTGTTTAAGTGACTAGTGATACATTTATTATATCCAAATGTTAATTATAAAAGTGGCTAGAGATTGAGTCTGTATGTTGGCAGAAGCCACTCAATGTTAGTGATGGCTGTTTAACAGTCTGATGGCCTTGAGATAGAAGCTGTTTTTCAATCTCTCTGTCCTAGCTTTGATGCACCTGTACTGACCTCGCCTTCTGGATGATAGAGGAGTGAACAGGCAGTGGCTCGGGTGGTTGTTGTCCTTGAGGATCTTTTTGGCCTTCCTGTGACATCGGGTGGTATAGGTGTCCTGGAGGGCAGGTAGTTTGCCCCCGGTGATGCGTTGTGCAGACCTCACTACCCTCTGGAGAGCCTTACGGTTGTGGGCGGAGCAGTTGCCGTACCAGGCGGTGATACAGCCCGCCCAGATGCTCTCGATTGTGCATCTGTAAAAGTTTGTGAGTGTTTTTGGCGACAAGCCAAATTTCTTCAGCCTCCTGAGGTTGAAGAGGCGCTGTTGCGCCTTCTTCACCACACTGTCTGTGTGGGTGGACCATTTCAGTTTGTCCGTGATGTGTACGCCGAGGAACTTAAAACTTTCCACTTCTCCATTACTGTCCCATTGATGTGGATAGGGGGGGTGCTTCCTCTGCTGTTTCCTGAAGTCATCAGTGTGTTCCAGACAGTAACAGAAATATTGACCTTGTATTGTATAGTGTATGCTTTCTGAACCTCATATGCAGTGGGCTGGCACCCAGTTCAGTGTGCATATTACACCACTCATTTCGTATTAGTTATACAGACACACTCTCCTATTGACTGTGGACGAAGCTCTTTCCCATCACACTCTCTCTGGTCAGTCAGGGGGTCAGGGGGTTCATCCCAAATGGCACCATATTCCTATATAGCACACTGCTTTTGACCAAAAAGTTAAAAGTAGTGCACTATATAGGGAATAGGGTGCCATTTGGAAAGTCAAAAGTAGTGCACTATATAGGGAATAGGGTGCCATTTGGAAAGTCAAAGTAGTGCACTATATAGGGAATAGAGTGCCATTTGAGATTCACTCTCTGGCCAGTCAGGGTGACAGGTGTTTTAATTGTCCTGTTCTGATGGTGGTGGTGTGACAGAACAAGGGAATCAGTTAATCCTGTCCCCAGCAGTGTCACACACTGTTTTTCACACTTTCAGACAATGGATCTGATTGCCTCCTGGCGCTCTCTGTCTCGCCCTCTTTCATTCTCACTTTCTATCTGTCCCTTTGTCTTTCATTCTCACTCACTTAAACACTGTCACACTCCCCTTTTCATTTTCTCTATCCACCCTCCCTCTCTCCGCTGCTCCCTCTGTCACCGCCTCACCGTATCACCCCATTTCTCCCCCCCTCTCTGTTTTTGAGGTGACTCATCAGTGTGTCACAGTGTCACACAGGGTGGAGGGACACAGTCTAATCAAACTGTGCGTGTGTGTACGTGAGGTCCTGCTGGTGGCGTCCAGTGGTGTGTGATTTAGAGGATTATAATTGTGGAGGAGGGCTGTTGTGTTCCTCTCCACATCCTGGTTATTAGTTTTGCTCTTTGTCAGGGGTTGTTTTCTGTCTCTATCCTTTGTGTCAGTACCAGAGCAGCACAACTCACTTAGCGCCCATGTTCCTATCTATCTGAATGGCCTTCTCTGCTCCCCTATATACTTCTTCCCATCCAGACAAGGCCGGAATTGATGGCTGTGTGTGTGTGTTTGTGTGACACAGTGTGTCCCCACTGTGCGGTGGTAGTATAGGAAATCAAACAGATGGCTGACGTTATTGGCAGTGATGTGGGACATGCTGTGATGGAGACCCGCCAGGGTAAATGTAATAGATGCTAAGAAGTCTTCCTGCTCTGCTCTACAGGGCTGGGGGAGTGGGTGCGTGTGTGTGATGGGGTATTTTATTTTTATTTATTTATTTAACTTGGCAAGTCAGTTAAGAACAAATTCTTATTTACAATGACGGCCTACCCCGGACAAATCAAATCAAAGTTTATTTGTCACGTGCGCCGAATACAACAGGTAGACCTTACAGTGAAATGCTTGCTTACAGGCTCTAACCAATAGTGCGAAGAAAAATAAATAAATGTAAGTAAAAAAAAAAAAAAGGTGTGTGTAGGTAAGTAAAGAAATAAAACAACAGTAAAAAGACATTTGAAAATA
The DNA here is from genome assembly GCF_002910315.2 of Salvelinus sp. IW2-2015. Classification (NCBI taxonomy): domain Eukaryota; kingdom Metazoa; phylum Chordata; class Actinopteri; order Salmoniformes; family Salmonidae; genus Salvelinus; species Salvelinus sp. IW2-2015. The sequence goes on from NC_036860.1 coordinate 8,225,319, forward strand.
ACAGTAGCAAGGCTATATACAGACACCAGTTAGTCAGACAAACCCTAACTCGGACGACGCTGGCCAATTGTGCGCTGCCCTATGGGACTCCCAATCACAGCCGGTTGTCATACAGCCTGGAATCGAACCAGGGTCTGTAGTGACACCTCTAGCACTGAGATGCAGTGGCTTAGACGGCTGCGCCACTCAGGAGCTGTAAGCAACCAATTATTTGTCTATCTACCCCCACAGAGAGACAGCAACCCAGTGGAACCTCGCTTGAGTGGTTGGCTGAAATGCTTTTGAGAGAGTAAATAAAGTACTCAATCAGTATAGGGCTGCATATGGTCCAGTTCACTGTGGCTGAAGAGAAGAGAACTGTAGTGGATTCATTATTTACTTGCACACCGTATGTCCTAAATGAGTACAAATGGCGTAGTTTCTTGCCTGACATGGTTGAACAACATCATCAGATGCGTTGAGAGGACCCTGGCACGCTAGCAACCATGCATCTCTTATGGACAAACACACCATAACGAATGTGGGCCAAGGACGGTGGCGATTCAACATGTAGAATCTTCGGGACATGAACAGCAAATAACGGCCTATGATCTGTAGTCAGAGGCGATAGGACGGCCCCCCGCTGCTTTAAACCGTTGATCGGCACGGTCTGTTTCGTCCTTTAGATCTCTCATTAAGGAAAGTTCTATTGGGTAAATGCTGACGTTGAAACCTCACCTCACTAACTGGCTGGTCTCTCCGCTGTGCTGTTTTCTCTCACGTCTATTCGTCAGTGGTGCCACCATGCAGCCCTCTCCTCTCCTCTTTCTGCCTCCCTTCACCACAAATGTCTTGGGCTGCAGTCTATCATTGTCCCTGAATCACCGCTAAACTCCCATCTAGCCCTGACTGGACATCGGCCTGCTTTATGATAATACTAATAATTTGGAGGGGGCTTATATTCTCCCTGTTTCACACATGTAGAAGTGTGTATGGTATCTATTTCCCTGGCATAGGTTTACTACTAACGCAAACTACTTTTTTAGATGGTGGTTTGTGGTCTGTTTCAATGGGTGAATTGAGATGCAGTATTGTGTACATCTCTGCTTCTACCCTTCCACGAGGTACCTCACCTGATTCAACTAATAAGATGGTGCCACGTACTAGTGTGGTGCTGAGTACACTCTGTGTGCGTGTGCCAGGCAGCGTTGCCATGTTCGCGGTTTTCTAGCAAATTGGGCTACTTTGAAAACAAAAGTCGTGGGTGATAATGTATTGGTCACAGGCAGTGAGGCAGGCTATTGCTGAGTGAACAGTGGGGAGAACCGGAGGGGTGTGTGTTATGAGAATACTGCAGCTTTTGGCTGTGTCATGTGAGCAAGAGGAGGGAGCAGGACGAGCGCACGTTGTGGCAACTTATTTTTTTACCAGTTGTAGGTAGACTATTTAGTAGTGATGGGCATTCCGGCTCTTTTCAGTGAGCCGGCTAGTTCGCTCAGCTCACCAAAAAGAGCCGGCTCCCAAACGGCTCTTTAAAAAATATGTTTTGTATTTTTTCAAGTCAAACATTTTGCGATAGTTTGACTATGATTGGTGTTAAAACAATTCTAATTAAATTATTTAATGAAATCATACTCTACCTTAACCACAATCTATTTAAAATGACATTGCATTTAAAGTATAACTTTTTTATGTATATAAACAAAGTGCATATAAATCTAACCATTCAAAACGAATACAATCTGAACAGCATAATAGAATATTCCACCATATCAAAGAAAAATCAATAACAATTTGCAAAACTGCAGCATCCCACAAATTGAAATAAATGTCAAAAAGAAGGATGCTATTACACATGTGCATTAAATGTATAACTTTTTTAATGTGTATAAACAAAGTGCATATAAATGTAACAATTTAAAATGAATACAATCTGAACAACATAATAATAGAATATTGAACCATATCAACATTAAACTGGTCCCTCTTTTCTCTCTCTTCGTTATTGCCATGTTATAACCAGCAGCGCACAGCAATGCTGATCATATTTAGCTTTAATGAGAGATTTGTATTCAGAAATGCAAGCTGCCTCACTTTCGAGGGGCTGATGCGGTTTCTTCTCTCTAATGATTTGTCCCGTTTTCGAGAAGACACTCTCAGAGGGAACGGATGTGGCCACTGTGCAGAGTCTCCCCGTCATGACTTTAGTAAGCCGTGGGTAGACAAAGGCCTTGTTGTTCCACCAGCTCAGAGGATCTGCAGATCTTTCAGAACGAATGTGTGTGCGCTTGAGCATTTAGGCCTCTACAATTTCATTTATTTTTTCGTTATTTGAATTAGTTAATTATATTTATTTTTTATATTTTTATAAATAGATTCTGCTCTTCAATCCGTTGTCAGTTTAGCCTACATTTCACTGATCTTAGTAGCAGAAAGCATTTTTGTCTGCAGTTTTCGGTTTGGCTATTTGTTTTAAGTATATGTGGCGGTTCTAGTTTGTATGGCGCCTTGGGCGACCCCCCCCCCCTTCAGCGCCTGCCCGTACCCGGGGCAAGATGCCGCCAGTACCTATATCCGTTACTGATTTGTATTAGTCTATAAATAAATCTCTGCCAAAATTCGTAACTCTCTCATGTCTTATTCGACTAGTATTGTTGTAAGTGTAAGGATAATAATTCAGCCATAGTTGTTCTGAAATGTTTATTGCTCAAAATTATGGAAATTAGAACGGGGGAGAATTCTGGCAGGGGGAATATTTTCGGCACAACACCGGCTCCCAACGTTCCCTTACAAGAGCTCTTAGAGCCGACTCGTTTGCCAACGATCCATCACTACTATTTAGATTGTTACGGAGACATATATTTCTAACCCTATTCCCGTAAAACATGTTTTAAACGCTAGAAATGATGCACATCAAGAAATAATGTAAATAACACACTAGAACGCATTATATATATATTCACTCAGAGGTGGTTTAAACTGCATTGTAATGTTGACTTTTGCTTAAAAAAAAGAAAACGGTTTCAAGCTAAGTGTTTTATGTATGCTCAGTTCGTGGGTCTTGGGGACTGCCCGAGTGGAAATTCGAAATGAGAGTTATGGAACTCCCTCGTGTGGTTATTTTTATGGGAAAAGTCCTCAATGAAACTGACATGAAATATGGAGAATTATACTTCAAGTAGCCTATTAATTTATATGCCATTGTAGGCAACCATTTGATACAATAAATATGTTGAAATGACGATATCACTGGAGTCCAGCAAATCGATTTAATAAATAGCCTATAACTTCAGTTTATTATTGTTGTAGCCTTATGTTATTATGCAATTATTAATAGACATGTTTAGTTAATTAAATTGGAAGTTATTAAAGCTCTTGCAATTTGCCGATCAGTTGTTAGAGCGCATTAGATTGATGGCAACAGTAGTCAGATTAAGCTACATGGGAAACCATTTTAATAAACACGGGCTGTTGTTGACAAGCATATTCAGTTCAAATATAGTACCAGTCAAAAGTTTGGACACACCTACTCCTTCAAGCGTTTATTTTATTTTTACTATTTTCTACATTGTAGAATAATAGTGAAGACATCAAAACTATGAAAAACACATGAAATCATGTAGTAACCAAAAAAGTGTTAAAGAAATAAAAATATATTTAATATTTGAGATTCTTCAAAGTATCCACCCTTTGCCTTGATGACAGCTTTGCACACTCTTGGCATTCTCTCAACCAGCTTCATGACGCATCACCGGGGGCAAACTACCTGCCCTCCATGACACCTACAGCACCCGATGTCACAGGAAGGCCAAAAAGATCATCAAGGACAACAACCACCCGAGCCACTGCCTGTTCACACCGCTATCTGCCAGAAGGCGAGGTCAGTACAGGTGCATCAAAGCTGGGACAGAGAGATTGAGAAACAGCTTCTATCTCAAGGCCATCAGACTGTTAAACAGCAATCACTTACTCAGAGAGGCTGCTGCCCATATTGAGATCCAATCACAGGACACTTTAATAAATGGATCACTAGTCACTTTAAACAATGCCACTTTAAATAATGCCACTATAATAATGTTTACATATCTTACATTACTCATATCACATGTATATACTGTATTTTATACCCTATACATTGACTACAGCTCAGCTTTCAACACCATAGTACCATCAAAGTTCATCACTAAGCTAAGGATCCTGGGACTAAACACCTCCCTCTGCAACTGGATCCTGGACTTCCTGACGGGCCGCCCCCAGGTGGTGAGGGTAGGTAGCAACACATCCTCAACACATCCTCAACACTGGAGCTCCCCAGGGGTGCGTGCTCAGTCCCCTCCTGTACTCCCTGTTTACCCTAGACTGCATGGCCAGGCACGACTCCAACACCATCATTAAGTTTGCAGACGACACAACAGTGGTAGGCTTGATCACTGACAACGACGAGACAGCCTATAGGGAGGAGGTCAGAGACCTGGCCGGGTGGTGCCAGAATTACAACCTTCCTGAACAGGTAATCAAATGGCTACCTGGACTATTTGCATTGTGTGCCCCCCCAACCCCCCAAACCCCTATTTTTATGCTGCTGCTACTCTCTGTTTATCATATATACATAGTCACTCTAATTTTACATTCATGTCCATACTAGCTCAATTGGGCAGACCAACCAGTGCTTCCCGCACATTGGCTAACCGGGCTATCTGCATTGTGTCCCACCCACCACCCACCAACTCCTCTTTTATGCTACTGCTACTCTATGTTCATCATATATGCATAGTCACTTTAACCATATCTACATGTACATACTACCTCGATCAGCCTGACTAACCAGTGTCTGTATGTAGCCTCGCTACTTTTATAGCCTCGCTACTGTGTATAGCCTGTCTTTTTGCTGTTGTTTTATTTCTTTACCTACCTATTGTTCACCTAATACCTTTTTTGCACTATTGGTTAGAGCCTGTAAGTAAGCATTTCACGGCACGTGACAAATAAACTTTGATTTGATTACTGCACCTTGCCTATGCCGCTCGGCCATCGCTCATCCATATATTTATATGTACATATTCTCTTCACCCCTTTAGATTTGTGTGTATTAGGTAGTTGTTGGGAATTGTTAGATTATTTCTTAGATATTACTGCACTGATGGAACTAGAAGCACAAGCATTTCGCTACACTCACATTAACATCTGCTAACCATGTGTATGTGACCAATAACATTTGATTTGATTTGATGAGGTAGTCACCTGGAATGCATTTCAATTAACAGGTGTGCCTTGTTAAAAGTTCATTTGTGGAATATCTTTCCTTCTTAATGCGTTTTAGCCAATCAGTTGTGTTGTGACAAGGTAGGGGTGGTATACAGAAGATAGCCCTATCTGGTAAAAGGCCAAGTCCATATTATGGCAAGAACAGCTCAAATAAGCAAAGAGAAATGACAGTCCATCATTACTTTAAGACATGAAGGTCAGTCAATCCGGAAAATGTCAAGAAGATTGAACGTTTCTACAAGTGCAGTCGCAAAAACCATCACGCTATGATGAAACTGGCTCTCATGAGGACCGCCAGAGGAAAGGAAGACCCAGAGTGTTACCTCCTCTGCAGATAATAAGTTCATTAGAGTTAACTGCAGCCCAAATAAATGCTTCACAGAGTTCAAGTATCAGACACATATCAACATCAACTGTTCAGAGGAGACTGCGTGAATCAGGCCTTCATGGGTTTGCTGCAAAGAAACCACTACTAAAGGACACCAATAATAAGAAGAGACTTGCTTGGGCCAAGAAACACGAGCAATGGACATTAGACCGGTGTAAATCTGTCCTTTGGTCTGATGAGTCCAAATTTGAGATTTTTGGTTCCAACCGCCGTGTCTTTGTGAGACGCAGAGTAGGTACGGATGATCTCCACATGTGTGGTTGCCGTGAAGCAGGGAGGAGGAGGTTTGATGCTCTGGGGGTGCGTTTCTGGTGCCACTGTGATTTATTTAGAATTCAAGGCATACTTAACCAGCAAGGCTTCCACAGGATTCTGCAGCGATACGCCATCCCATCTGGTTTGCGCTTTGTGGGGATATCATATGTTTTTCAACAGGACAATGACCCAACACACCTCCAGGCTGTGTAAGTGCTATTTGACCAAGAAGGAGAGTGATGGAGTGCTGCATCAGATGACCTGACCTCCACAATCACCTGACCTCAACCCAATTGAGATGGTTTGGGATGAGTTGGACCGCAGAGTGAAGAAAAAGCACCCAACAAGTGCTCAGCATATGTGGGAACTCCTTCAAGACTGTTGAAAAGCATTCAAGGTGAAGCTGGTTGAGAGAATGCCAAGAGTGTGCAGTGCTGTCGTCAAGGTAAATGGTGGCTACTTTGAAGAATCTCACATATAAAATATATTTTGATTTGTTCAACACTTTTTTGGTAACTACATTATTCCATATGTGTTATTTCATAGTTTTGATGTCTTCACTATTATACAATGTAGAAAACAGTAAAAATACAGAAAAAATCTTGAATGAGTAGGTGTGTCCAAACTTTTGACTGGTGCTGTCCATATTATTAATATTTAAGTGATAATTTAAGTGATTTAAATGATCCTAAGTAGACTATTCCAGCAGGCTATATGGAAACACAAGCACTTACCTCGAAATCGCCTCACTATGTCGAATAAAATTTGTCTGTTAATTTGAACTAAGCAAGCTGCTAAATTGTTCAGTTTACATCTTGCCTACATCTTGTTTAGGCTACTGTAGACTAAATTAAATGAGATGTAGGCCTATCAGGCGCTATAGGCTACCTGCCTGTATCTAAGTTCAATTACAATCATAAACCCAGATTTTAGTCTGTAGCCTATGCCTATTGAAATGACAAATCAATCTCGCAAATGGGCCATTTATAACGGTTTGTAGTCTTAACATCTGGCACATAATAACAGTCCAATTGCCAGAAAATAGTCTAACATTCGTTTTTATGTTCGTCCAAGTGTTTCTTGCTCAGAGATTTCGAGATCCTCTGTCCAACTTTCATCACTCAAACTGTGCTGTTGGATTTATCTATAGTTATGCACAGGTGCAAAGGAGATTTATTTACAATTATAAACCTGGTTCGAGCACCGAATGCTGATTGGCTGAAAGCCATGGTATATCAGACCATATACCACGGGTAAGACCCCCAAAAACATTTTACTGTTCTAATTACATTGGTAACCAGTTTATAAAAGCAATAAGGCATACCCCGGGGGTTTGTGTTATATCTCCAATATACCACGGCTAACAGCTGTATCCAGGCACTCCGTGTTGTGTCATGCGGAGAACAGCCGTGGTATATTGGCAATATACCATACCCCCTTGTGCCTTATTGCTTAATCGTAGCAGTCAAGGGCAAATGATATTTTCTCTTGTGACATATTAAAATTCCTTTATTAGGTCATGTCATAGCTTGCAATTATAATTTTGAGGAAAACAACATTTTGCTACTAAATGTCATTTCAAGTTACTACAATATTCCTTCTTAATTGGCTCAATAATGTTATGGAAAAGGGTTTATTGTATAAATATGGCAAAAATGGGCTAGTTTTCAGGCCTTTTCAGTGGCCATTGAACTGGAAATTTTAGCTAAACCTGGCAACCTTGGATCCATATCCTGATTAGGGCGGCGTCCACCCACAGTGCTCAGAATGACAGAAATCACATTTAGATTATGGCAATTCATTTTAACAGAACATGCAACTGCGTGTATCCTTCTTACCGAATTTCATATGCGCACATTTGAGTCATTTAGCAGAAGCTCTTATCCAGAGCAACTACGGTTAAGTGCCTTGCTCAAGGGCACATCAACAGATTTTTTACCTAGTCAGGTCGTGGTTTTGAATCAGCAACCTTTCAGTTACTGGCACAACGTTCTTATCCACTAGGCTACTTGCCGCCCCATGTTAGAATAACTGTCTACATTTACTTCTCCTAAGCCAATAAGAGGAGTCACGAACAACAAATTCACTAGTTTATGTCAATCTGCTATCCCACATAGAATAAACATTTACATATTCTATTGGTCAGTTTGTCATTCTGTGCTAGAAAGAAACTGTAACGCCCGTCGGAAGAAGTTGACCAAGGTGCAGCGTGGTACGTGTTCATGATTCTTTATTTCTCAGAACACCAAACAAAACAACAAAAGAATAACGAACGTCACGTTCTGTAGGCTTCAACGAGCTAACAAAAAACAACATCCCACAAAACTAAGGTGGCGAAACAGGCTGCCTAAGTATGATTCCCAGTCAGAGACAACGATAGACAGCTGTCTCTGATTGAGAACCATACCCGGCCAAAACATAGAGCAATGAGGCTGATGCAACAGGTCAGAACATGAATCGTAAAAGGTTGATACACTTCTTCACATTTTATGCGCAGCAATTGCGCACAGTTAGTGGGAAAACGCAGTTGTCAAAAGCACAATGCGCATGCATATCAGAACTCAGGATAAGACCCAGATGCAGACAGCTAGCATCACAGATGTTTATTGACCCAAACAGGGGGCAGGCAAAAGACAGGTCAAGGGCAGGCAGAGGTCCGTAATGCAGGGCAGAGCCAGTAAGGTACAGAACAGCAGGCAGGCTCGGGGTCAGGGCAGGCAGAGGTTCGTAATCGGGTCAGAGTCAGGCAGGTACAGAAAGGCAGGGAGGCTCAGGTTCAGGACAGGCAGAATGGTCAGAACCAGGGAAACTAGGAAACAGAAACTTGAGAAAACAGGAAGACGGGAAAGCACACTGGTAACACCTGACAAGACAAGCCGAACTGGCAACAGACAAACAGAGAACACAGGTATAAATGCACAGGTATAAATGCACAGGGGAAGATAGGCGACACCTGGAGGGGGGTGGAGACAAGCGCAAAGACAGGTGAAACCCATCAGGGTGTGACAATGCAAGCGGTTTCATGTGACAGAGATGAAAATATCCATTAGAAATGTTGAAAAAGGAGTGATCTAAAGATAGCATGGGTTGCTAATATGACTAGGATTGTGCCTTTGACTACTGGACAATGAAAGAAAGTTGATTTGAAAACCAATAGAACATGAGAGAAATAGACTACTGGTTTCAATGGCACACGGAGGTTTTTATAAAATAATTGCCACCATGTTTCTATGGTCAGATTTTGGATAGGCTACTTTGAAGCAAGATAAGCCATGCCTCATAATATGAAGTAAAACGTTCAGGTTTCAAACAATTAAGTATACAGTATGCTTTCAAAATGCATATGGCTTCCAGCTCATCAAAAACTGGTGTGTGACGCGCTAAAGCCTGCGCTTCAATTGCCAGTTGAGAAATACAAACAGTAGACCTAGCTCTTTTTAATCATGGCCCATCAACATTTTTTTTTTTTTACACGCGATTGAATTTAGGATTGTTGCGCAAAGATCGGGCTTATAAAAGCACTTTTCACTCCAGCAGCAACAAAGGAGCTGTTTGTGGAGCTGTAGCAGCAGCCCTCGAGCTGTCTGACAGATTTTCAGCTCAAACTAGGCTCTGTATCCGTATGCTATGTGTGTGTGATACATAACATACATAACAACTACAGAAAATACACACTTGCCTATGTAATTCCACTCAATTAGGCTATTCAAATGTACCTATAGACAGATAAGCATGACTGGTCAAATGTATTTACATCGACTGGTATTTTCATCAATGAATAGGCAAAATACGATTATTTTGCAATGGGATTTTTTTTCTTCTGGACAATTGGCTGGCGCGAATTTTGTTTATCGGCTTTTAATTTATTTTTGCACCAGAAGTGTATGTGTGTGAATGCCTTTAGACCCTAGTGTTCATACTGGTTAGATGAATTTGTTGGAGAGAGTGTGTTTTTCTGTTGTTTTCATTCTTTTGTTTAGCCGTCTCTATGCTCAGACAGTCATCTCCATGATTATGCTCACCTATGGCCTCTGGGGTTCTCTGTTTGTGTTCCATATGCTAATTTGATGCTAAGATTAACGGATGCCAGACAGCGCGGCTCACCCATTTCTGGGGGTCGGAGGGATCTCACTATTCATCTGGGACCAGTGTTGTGTAAGGATGGAATCAAATCATTAAATGACATAGCTCTATACAATCTGCTCCCATCAGCCCTTCATTAGCAATCAGGGACAGCTGGAGCACTCAAGTGTGTACACACACAGACAATAACAGGAGAAAAACATGAAAGTAAAATATAGAGTGGTACTAGTAGACGATGCTTAAAGGAGTGGTTCACTTAAAAAATATATATACATATCAACATTTTTGATGTCAATCGCATATTATAGAAGGGTCCATCACTTTTTTAGCTATTTCATTTGGTTTTGAGAATCTTACCCCACCCGCACTAGACTTCCTTATTGCTCGTTCTGCAGTATGGGTGCAATGGAAAACAGGAACAAAGGCTCCAAAAACCTAATACGTCCTTTTAGTAATGTCAAACACCCAGATACGTCCTTTTAGTAATGTCAAAGTTCTCAGTATACAGTAGCAATGCAGATCTTTAGATGTTGTGCACATGAAATTGTGTATTTTTTAAAACTTTATCCGCAATGTTGTATTCCATTCTGTTAGACTCGAGCGACACCTTTCTGTGAGAGGAATGAAAGTAGAGGAATGAAAGTGAATATTTGCAAATTGGCCCATAACTCCAACTATACAACAACTTAGAGGAATGAAAGTGAATATTTGCAAATTGGCCCATAACTCCAGCTATACAACAACATAGGACTAGGACTATACATCCTTTAAGCAGGGTTCATACAGACATTGACTATTCAAATTCAAGGACTTTCAGGGACTTTTTCAAGAACTTCATAGTAATTTTCAAGAACCTCAATGTTATACAATTGTACAATGTATATAATTGTACATATAGGGCCTAATATACAACTCCCCCCCCCGCCCCAAAAAGCATGCAAAAAGTGTCCAAATAAAGTAGGTCATTACCACTTTAAGAATAATGCATTTTTTAGACCTTGCCAATGTATTGATATTCAAATTATTATATATTGGCTACAATAATTACAGACTTTTCAAGCACCAAATGTCTGATATGCAAGGTAGACTAATTCCAGTACTTGAATTTCTGAGCTCCAAATTCAAGTTCAAGTAGGCTACTTCAAGCCCCTTGTATTGTTTAAAATTGCAGGTGTAACATGGGAAAAACATGTATTTGTCATGTTATTTGTCATGTTATTTAATTACCCGATCAAATTGTGAAGAAGCCCACTAGGCTATGTCATTTGTTGTCATTATATCCAGAATAATTAATAGGAATAGCGTTGGGTGTCGATCAATACTTTATCCTGTGCACAGTAGACTCTGTGTCTAATCCGAGGCACAAAAACATGTGAAAACATGAACTTATTACCTTGATGCTTTCTCGGACCCTTAGTCTACAATTTCCACGCTCCTGCAGTAATCACAATCTGTCTGTTTAAGCTAGAGATATCTGTTTTTATGCATGGGCTACATCTCAATCCACCGCATCTGCCGATATCGCCCTTCCGCACCTGCGGTGAAAGGTAGCAGAGCTAGAGCTCTGTTTGTCAGACCATGAGACATCCCGAAAACCGGTCTACTCACAAAAACATCTGTAGTGTCCAAACGGTTTGGCCTACAAAGTATTACCACTGTATTGAAAGATGAGACTCTTGCGAACACATGTAGTGAATCTGTTATTCAGTTGCATTTCTATTGGCTAATAGCACTAATGCCAAATTCAATGTTTCATCCAATTTTTTTTTTTTTTTGATACCTTAAGGGGTGTTAAAATTCAAAATTAAATATCTAAATGATCCTTGGTATGACCATCTTAAAACAATTGCATATGTCAGCTTAGAACACCCCCTCCCGGCTTAGATTCTAGAGGGTTTTTAATCTAACGAAATCCTGCGGTAAATCAAGCAGACAACAACAGACGATCAACATCAATTCGCTAAGGATTTTAGATCCATTGTGGATCCAGGCATAACTGTCTCCATTGGTGTAACCCCTTTTATCCATCACTTGGGCTGTTGTTGCATCGCATGCGCTAGCAGTTTGTCACGTGACTGTCATTAGGAAAATTCCTGCCTGGATCAGATGATGATGTGTGAAAATATCACAGCGTAACTAATCAGCTGGACACCAAATGCACAGGTATTATGCATAATGATTGAAGAACCACGTTAATGACCGTTTTGATTTAGGTTCAAAGTATCAAGTTACGGTGACTCTTTCGGTTAGAAGCATTTTATTTTGCAATCGCATACATTATTTTGGATTTGTGTGCCCTTTAAAACTGTTTTCACCCTGTAACATAAGGAGACAGGAAATGTGACGTAGTTACACTGCATTTCATCTCTATGCAAAAGACTGTCAGACAGCTTGATCCAGGATTATTACAGGGTTCAATGTCTAATTTAACTGATTAATGCTTAATATATGATATAACGACAACTTACACGGCCTGAAATGCAAGGACAGAAAAGTAATGTTTTATGTCACACGATTTTGGGCAAATCCGTCAAAACACCAACCATGATAAAGGGTTAAACATATAAAAAAATAAAAAAATGTGAATTTCATTGAATATAGCTATGATCCCCCTTATATCTTAATGTAATGATGTGAAAAACTTGGCAGATTATTATCAATGACTTACCAACAGCTATAACAAGTTGTCCAGTGTAGGAAATCCTCACTGATACCCTAGTTTATAGAATACCTTATACGTTGGTTGAAATGATCAAATCGTCACACTATTTGTGAAGCAAGTTCTAAATCATCTGGACATCATATACTGTAGGATATCAGAGATTTTGTGTGAGTCAGTCAGTCTCTCTCTCTCTCTCTCTCTCTCTCTCTCTCTCTCTCTCTCTCTCTCTCTCTCTCTCTCTCTCTCTCTCTCTCTCTCTCTCTCTCTCTCTCTCTCATCTCTCTCTCTCTTCTCTCTCATCTAACCGTTCTCTCTCTGCTGCATCTCTCTCTACATCTCTCCTTCCTCTCTCTCTCTTACTCTACTCTCCTCCCCCCCTTCCTCCTATTCTTCCTCTATTCGTCTCCGTCTCTCTCTTATCTTCGCGTTCTCGTCTGTGTCGATGTCTGTCTGCTGTCTGTCTGTCTGTCTGTCTGGTCTGTCTGTCTGTCTGCGTCTGTTCTTCTGTCATTACATGGCAATATCTAGAAAACATGGTTCTTTGAGTTGTGAAGCGAGGAAAAGTGAGCTGATCTAGATTTGCCATGAAGCACAAGGCGTTGTTTGGAGCCTACAGTAAAACAACCACAGGCACAACAGGTATGTTCACACTTCAAAGATCTTGATAGTGGAGATTTGCTGTCGATGATGATCAGGCGATGCCGACAGCTTCAGATAATAAGCTTGGAACATCTTACATATACGAGACTATAGAATGGACTCTCCCAGAGCTCCCCAAAATCTTCCAACCAACGTGCTCTCACCACTGGTGTCCCCCAGCTCTTTCTACGGCACTCTCCTATTCTCGTTCTAACACAAGTGTCCAGGCTCTATATACCATCACACTGGCTCTCTCCTATCCAATTGCATGGCAACGACACACAAATTAACTTCTTCCCTTCCCCCCTTTCTGATAAACCTAGGTTCTATGAACGCCATCTGCTGCATGTCTGCAGACATATCAGTGTGGATACGAACGGAATCACGCTCCTCAAGGTCTGAACCTCGGCAAAGACGAGCTTGAACTCCCCCCGGATAGACTGCCCGTTCATTGAATCCGACATCATGGGGGTTGACAACCCCAGATTTGCCTCCCTCCACAGGTGCTAAAAACTTGCGTATCCTGACAACACCCTGTCTTCCAACTAACATCCAACAAAGCGGTGACCACGTTTCCGTGTAGTTCATGCTCTACAACATTCGCAGAGTACGACCCTGCCTCACGCAAGGAAGCGCGCAGGTCCTATATCCAGGCACTTGTCATCTACCCCGTACTGATTACTGCAACCGCCTGTGCATGGGCTCCCTGCCTTGTGCATTAAACCCCTACAACTCAATCCAGGATACGCCCAGCCCTGTATTGGTGTTCAACTTTCCCAATTCTCTCACGTCATCCCCGCTCCTCCGCTCTCTCCAACTGGCTTCCAAGTTGAAGCTCGCGTCCGTTACAAGACCATGGTGCTTGCCACGGAGCTGTGAGCAACGCACCTCCGTACGCTTCAGGCCTATCTAGCCCCTACACCCAAACAAGGGCACTGCTTCATCCACCTCTGGCCTGCTCGCCTCCCATACCTCTGAAGGAAGTCAGTTCCCGCTCAGCCAGACCAAAACTGTTCGCTGCCTGGCACCCCCAATGGTGGAACAAACTCCCTCACGACGCCAGGTCAGCGGAGTCAATCACCACCTTCCGGAGACACCTGAAACCCCACCTCTTTAAGGAATACCTAGGATAGGATAAAGTAATCCTTCTAACCCCCCCCCCTTAAAAGAGTTAGATGCACTATTGTAAAGTGGTTGTTCCACTGGATATCATAAGGTGAATGCACCAATTTGTAAGTCGCTCTGGATAAGAGCGTCTGCTAAATGACTTAAATGTAATGTAAATGTAAATGGCACCCTATTCCCTATATAGTGCACTACATTTGACCTGGAACACTAATGTATTTCTCCACTCCTGTATTATTTACTCTTATCATATACTACATGACCAAAAGTATGTGGACACCTGCCTGTCCAATATTTCATTCCAAAATCATGGGCATTAATATGGAGTTTGTCCCCCGGGGTGGCAGGTAGCCTAGTGGTTAGAGCATGGGGCCAGTAACCGAAAGGTTGGTGGATCAAATCCCTGAGCTGACAAGATAAAAAATCTGCCGTTCTGCCCCTACTCCTAGGCCGTCATTGTAAAAATAATTTGTTCTTAACTGACTTGCCTAGTTTAAATAAAGGTGAAATAAAAAATACATTAAAAAAATTGCTGCTATAACAGCCTCGACTCTCCTGGGAAGGTGTTCCACTAGATGTGGGGACTTGCTTCCATTCAGCCACAAGAGCATTAGTGAGGTCGGGTACTAATGTTGGCGTTCCAATTCATCCCAAAGGTGTTCGACAGGGATTGAGGTCAAGGCTTTGTGTGGGCCAGTCACGTTCTTCAAACCATTTCTGTATGGACCTCGCTTTGTGCACTGGGGCATTGTCATGCTGAAACAGGAAAGGGAACTCACTGGAACTAAGGGGCCTAGCCCGAACCCTGAAAAACAGCCCCAGACCATTATTTCTCCTCCACCAAACTTTACAGTCGGCACTATGCACAGCGTTCTTCTGGTATCCGCCAAACCCAGATTTGTCCATCGAACTGCCAGATGATGAATCGTGATTCACCTGTCCGCAATGGGTGTGGCTGAAATAGCCGAATCCACTAATTTGAAGGGGTGTCCACATACTTTTGTATATAGAGTGTATTTATTATAATATGTATTATATCTACTGCCTTCTAATGAACATGATCATTTTTATTATACTGTATGCATTTATATATTATTATAATAATGTGCATGCTCCCCCCTCACTCCTAGATGGAGGGGAATACTGTGGTGCATTACGGTTCACTAAGTACAAAAACTATCAGAATGTTTGAGGCTTTCAAATTCCCAGGATGTTGCCTGCCTCATTCTCCATAGATCATGGAGACATACAGGCTACACTGTAAAACATCAAGTGTTGAATCTACTTTTAAAAAATGACAGCAACAAGAAGACACTTAATATTATTAGTAGATTAACTTCCTATATTTTAGAGTGAAACATTTTGAATAAATAGTTTGGATTTACATACAATAAAGTATGTCCAGGGTATTAATAATAGCCATAAAAAAATGGGATTTACTGACAATATGATTAAATATGAGTTGATGTCACACAAATATTCAGTACCCTACATACTAGGGTATTCGATCATTTGCCATTTTAACTCGCTTTGGCAGGGATTGTTTAGAACAGTGCTCAACCCACCAGCAGTAGCCTACCTGGAGATAGAACTGCAAGCAATGCATCATGTTGAATTTGCCTCTGTCATTAAGAATGGTGACGGTGGGTGGTATGAACGAGCGGTATGATCATTGAAAGTACATTTGCCTGACGATTTTGATATCCGTTCATCATGATCCATTACACCTCATGGCACAACAAGCTGCTTAATACTAATATAGAAATGTACTTTTCTTTCTTCAAACATGCACACAACATTGTGTAAAAGTTTTTTTTTAAATTAAATACCCACAATCCTTTTATGAACTTAAAATTATTAGGTTGAAAGAAATATTATTATTGTTATCTCATAAAATATATATATTTTGGTAAAAATAAATTAACAAATCATTGAAACAACTTAAACTAATTGTTATTATGTATATGTTGGTTGTTTTTATTGTAAATTTTTATTCTTCCCAGAATAATGTTTTACAGTGTACGATTTGTCATGTATGTGGATAACAAATGATTAGCATTATCTCTCTCCTCCTCTCAATTAAATTAAATTCAATTCAAAGGGCTTTATTGGCAATGGAAACACATGTTTACACCGCCAAAGCAAGTGAAATAGATAATAAACAAATTAAAAAACAAAAAATGTACAGTAAACATTAACTATTTGCACATCATTATAACACTGTACATAGCCATAATAAAAAAGTTGAAATGTCTCTATTTGGGTGGTGTTTGGGTAAAGAGAGACAGAGGCCTCGCATTGATCACTTTCTGCGAAAGCGATCAAATCAGTCGAATGAAGCACAGCAACTGGACGCAAACCATAGTTTGCAGTGCATCAGTACCACTGTCATGGAGGACGCAAACTCAAGCACCGAAGTAACAACTGAGGTGGAACCAACAACAGGAGTGGAACTCACCCAGCCTCCCAGACCTGCAGTCGAGAGGAGACTACCAGGGCACAGACCGTATGTGAAGTGGCCTGGCGCCAGTGACAAGAAGTTGTGGGAAGCAGTGAATACTGACCTTACCTTGACCCTCGAGAAACTTCGAGGCACAGTGGAGAAGAAGTTGGAGAGGATGGGGGACATCATCTATGAGTACGGGGCAGAAAGCTTTGGAGTGCAAGAGGCAAAAGGCGGGAGAAAGGTTCCAACCCCACCAGTTTCCAGGAGGCAACAAGAAATCAAGTGCCTCGTTCAAGAAAGGAGACAGCTTAAGAAACAGTGGAAGAAGGCCTCGGAAGTGGAAAAGGAGGGCATAGAGGCACTTCAGGCTGACATTAAAACCCGGTTGGCATCCCTCCGTAGAGCAGAGAACCTACGGAAACGCAGAAGGAAGAAAGAACAAACTAGAACTCGATTCTATAAAGATCCCTTCAAGTTCCTTAAAAGTCTCTTCACGAGGGAAAAAAGTGGAGCTCTAAAAACAACAAAGAAAGACCTAGAGGAGCACCTGATAACAACAAACTTTGACTCAAAGCGACATGAACATCTGGCAATCCCATCAGCTATCCAACCCATTGAACCCCCGGAACATCATATTGAGACCAGCCCTCCGACATGGAAAGAGGTGGAAAACACAGTTCGACGGGCAAGAACAGCATCAGCCCCGGGGCCAAATGGAGTCCCGTACAAAGTGTATAAGAACGCACCAGACGTCCTGAGGGTCCTCTGGAGGCTTATGAGAACAGCTTGGCAAAAGAAGATAATACCCAAAATGTGGCGTAGGGCAGGCGGGGTCCTGATCCCTAAGGAGAAGGATGCAGTGAACATCAGCCAATTCCGCCCAATCTCCTTACTGAATGTCGAGGGTAAAATCTTCTTTAGGGTCATTGCCCAGAGGATGGCCGAGTACCTGCAAAGGAATGCGTACGTCGATACATCTGTACAGAAGGCAGGAATATCAGGGTTCTCTGGCTGCTTGGAACATTCCAGCATGATCTGGCACCAGATCCAAATGGCCAAGGTGGAGAAAAGGGACCTCCATGTAGTCTTCCTCGACCTCGCCAATGCATTTGGCTCTGTGCCCCATGAACTCCTGTGGTCTGCCTTCAGATTTTTCCACATACCGGACACCATCACAACCCTGGTGAAGTCGTACTTCCAGGATCTGCAGTTCTGCTTCACCACCTCAGAGTTCACCACCTCATGGCAGTGCCTGAATGTAGGTATAATGGCGGGATGTACCATTTCTCCGTTGGTATTCATAATGGCAATGGAGGTTATCATCAGATCCTCAAAATGGGTTGCTGGTGGACAGCGAGTCGACTCTGGTTTCCGCCTCCCTCCACTCAGAGCCTACATGGACGACATTACAACATTGACCACCACTGTCCCATGCACCAGGAGACTGCTCAGAAAACTCAAGGAGAACATCAGCTGGGCCCGTATGAAGATTAAACCATCCAAGTCACGCAGCATCTCGATTGCGAAGGGAGTACTCTCTGACCTGAAATTCTTCATCGGAGATGACCAAATCCCAACAGTGTCTGAGCAGCCGGTAAAAAGCCTTGGAAGGTGGTATGATGCAAGCCTGAAGGACAAAGACCAGGTGCAACAGCTGCGCAAAGACATCAGTAGTAGCCTACAATCCATCGACAACACCCAGCTACCTGGAAAGATAAAGGCCTGGTGTCTGCAGTTTGGTCTCCTACCCCGGGTGTTGTGGCCCCTAGCAGTGTATGAGGTTCCAATCTCAACAGTGGAGAAGATGGAAAGAGGAGTCACAGGCTACTTAAAGAAGTGGCTCGGAGTTCCACGATGCCTTACCACCATAGGCCTCTATGGAGATGGTGTCCTCAAGCTGCCCCTCACCAGTCTAACAGAGGAATTCAAGTGTGCAAAAACCAGGCTCCAGATGACACTGAATGAATCTCGAGACCCAGTGGTGAGCAACAACGCGCCGACCTTGGCAACTGGGCGCAAATGGAGGCCAGGAAAAGCAGTCCAGGAGGCAACAGCAGCCCTCAGACATGTTGACATTGTGGGTCATGTTCAGCAAGGGAGAGGAGGCCTTGGGCTAACTAGCCGTGCTGCTTGGAGTAAGGCCACTGCACCCCAGAGCGGCGGAAGATGGTAGTGCAGGAAGTACGCCATCAGGAGGAGGCTGCAAGGTGGGCCAAGGCAGTCTCTCTTGCCAAACAGGGACAGTGGACTCGATGGGACAGTGTGGAGAAGAGGAAGATCAGCTGGAAGGATCTGTGGGCCATGGAAGCGAGGCGGTTGAGCTTTTCCATCAGAGCAACATATGACGTCCTTCCAACACCAGTTAATCTTCACCAATGGTATGGTGAAGATCCGGACTGTGCCCTCTGTTCCATGCCAGCCAACCTCAGGCACATTCTCACAGGGTGTAAAACAAGCCTCACCCAAGGACGCTACACTTGGCGTCACAACCAAGTCCTTAAAAACCTTGCGTCCGCCCTGGAGGACAAGCGAGCTGCCACCAACTCCCTACCACCCCCAGCAGCATCACACCCCTTACGGACGACCTTTGTCCGCGAAGTGGCTAAACCACCGAAGAGCGGCTCTACACCATCAGAGCGAGACCAGCTGCGCTTGGCCCGCGACTGGAAAATGCTAGCTGACATTGGCCGGCAACTTGTGTTTCCTCCGGAGATCGCAACCACCACCCTAAGACCTGACATGGTGCTCTGGTCCCGTTCGCTCAAGAAGGTCTTCATCATTGAGCTCACAGTACCCTGGGAGGACTCAGTAGATGAGGCTTATGAGCGAAAACATCTGCGCTATGCCGATCTAGCTGCCGAAGCACGGCATCATGGCTGGAACACAGAAGTCCGACCAGTGGAGGTGGGCTGCAGAGGTTTTGTGGCAACATCTACAACCAGACTGCTTAGAGACCTGGGAATTAAGGGCCAGAGCCAGCGTTCGGCAATCAAAGCTGTATCAGAGGCGGCAGAAGGCAGCAGTCAATGGCTYTGGATGAAGAGGAAAGACCCCAGCTGGGCCCCGAAGTGAGAGGGCCAGGAGGTCTGCGGTCAACAATGCTTGACTCAGGGAGGAAGACGCCCCTGCCATGCATAGTCCCATGGGATGTTGGCTATCAACAACAAGGCAACTCCTATGACTAATTGGGAATGGGACGCAAGCGTAGGATTGATCACCCTGTCGCTGGCCGCCTTTGGGGAGGGTGTATAGTGTGAAAGGCCGAAACACCCTAGGAACCAAAGGTACACTACTGACGATGCGCTCCCCAAATTTCACCAGTCTCACTGTTCATGAACTCTTGGAAGTGCTTGCACAAAGGATAGTAACATCTCATCCTGTGTTCTTGGAATCATTCCTACTTTGAGAGTGGTAAAAAGTGAAAAAGGGAAAATAAATAGAACATAAAAAATGGGTTTTATTTACAATGGTTGTCACTTCACTGGGTTGCCCCCTTTCTGTGGCAAACATGTCACAAAATGCTTGCGCTGCTGTGAGATGGCACAGCTGGTATTTCACACCATTAGCGTAGTGGTGTCATATAAATGTTTGTGTGAACTATGTAATCTGAGAGAAATATGTGTCTCGAGAGATGGTCATAACATTTGGCAGGTAGGTTTAGGAAGTTACAAAGCTCAGTTTGCCCTCCAAATTTTGTGGGGCAGTTGTGCACAGCCTGTCTCTCTTGAAAGTCCTGCCTATGGGCGGCTCTCTCAAATAGCAAGGCCCATGGCTCACGTGAGTCCTGTATACTAGTCAAAGCTCTCTCTCTCTCTCTCTCTCTCTCTCTCTCTCTCTGTCTCTCCCTAGGTGTCTGAATTGGATTATAATTTACAGCTGGACTGGGAGACTGTAGATGCTGCAGACTCCATCAGATAGGGAGATAATGATCCTTTATGATGGCTCCTGAGGTAATGAAATGCCAGTGTCTGTGATAAGATCAGTGAAAAGTGATCTTTTGACCCTCAGAAAGGCTGACTTCATGTGGAGAATTTCTAGTGAGGGTAGTAGTTCTGAAACCAAGTGCAGAGTAGTTCTGAAACCAAGTGCAGACTGTGGCTTCTCACTGTTCTGTTCTGAATTATTGGTGATTATTCATGTATTTTTGGGTCAGTGAATAGAAACAAAATGCCACACAATCACTGCAACACCAATGCACATGATGCAACAGTACGTGCACATCATGACGCACACGGGGACACACAAAGGCACAAACTGTTGAAATGCCAAAATGCTAATGGCAACATTTACCAATGGCTGGGAGGCAGGGCTGTTCAAACAAGAAGAGATGTTGTAAGGTCGAGGAGGGGATTACACATTCACACAGCAGCAGCAGCGCCTGCCAGCCTGCCTGCCTGCCTGCCAGCCTGCCTGCCTGCCTGCCTGCCTGCCTGCCTGCCTTCCAGGCAGTTCTGCCCAGATCCCAAACACAGAACCACTGGATCACCATTGTGGAAAAACCCAACCACTGGTCCCATCCTTTTATAACCACATACATGTTTGTGTGGAATATTCACGTACTGGCTTTTTGGAAGTACTGAAAAACAGTAATATGTATGCATTTTAAAAAAAAACTATACATTTGAGATCATTTTAAATGGTAAATTATAGCTACATCACTAAAACACAACTCAGTTATCCACCTGACTAATCATCAAGCTAATTTGTTAGTCATTACAGCGTGGCTAGTAATTGCTGTGATGCGTAATTGCGTGATCAAAGAAATGAATTATGCTGTTCCCTCCACACAGCAAATAGTTTTCTCTAAGATGTATAGTAGCTACAGTACAAGATGGTGGCAAAGATGTTCAGGGTTTATATCTTACGCAAATGTAGTTGTATGCAAAAATAGAGAGGTATAGTTTATAGAAAGAGACAAAATTATTGGGTAGTGAGGGAAGATGGATTTCCTCTGAAATGTCCTCTCTCTCTCTCTCTCTCTCTCTCTCTCTCTCTCTCTCTCTCTCTCTCTCTCTCTCTCTCTCTCTCTCTCTCTCAATTCAATTCAATTCAAGGGGCTTTATTGGCATGGGAAACATTGTTAACATTGCCAAGGCAATGAGATAATTACACAAAAGTGAAATAAAGACAATACAAAATTAACAGTAAAACATTACACATACAGACAGTTCAAAACAAGAAAGACATTACAAAATGTCATATTATATATATACAGTGTTTGTAACATGTACAAATGGTTAAAGCACACAAGTTAAAATAAATAAGCATAAATATGGGTTGTATTTTACAATGGTTGTTTGTCTCTTCACTCGGTTGCCCTTTCTTGTGGCAGACAGGTCACGAAATCTTGCTGCTGTGCATGGCACACGTGTGGAATTTCACCCAGTAGATATGGAGAGTTTATCCAAAATTGGATTTGTTTTCAAATTCTTTGTGGATTCTGTGTAATCTGAGGGGGGATGGTGACGGAAATATGCCGTCTTAATATGGTCTACATTTGGCAGTGAGGTAGGAAGTGCAGCTTCAGTCTTCCACTCATTTCCATGTATGTTTGTGCTGAGTCAGTGACACTATAGCCTGTCTTCTCTTTTGAGAAGCCCATGTTCATGCTACGGCGCCTTCTCAATAGCAAGGCCTATGCCACTGGAGTCTTGACATACATAGTCAAAAGCCTTTCGCTTAAGTTCTGGTCGAGTCACAGTGGTCATGGTATTCTGCCACTGTGTACTCTCGGTTTAGGAGCCAAATAGCATTCTTAGTTTGGCTCTGAGTTTTTTTGTTAATTCCTTCCTATGTGTCAAGTAATTATCTTTTGTTTCTCTCATGATTTGGTTGGGTCTATTGTGCTGTTGTCCTGGGCTCTGTGGTGGTTTTGTTTGCTGAACAGAGCCCTAGACCAGCTTGTTAGGGATGCTCTTCTCCAGTGCATCTCTCGTGTAGTGATGGTCTTGTATGTGAAGGTTTGGGAATCGCTCCTTTTTAGCGTTGTAGTAATTAACGGCTCTTTCTGGATTTTGATGAACTTAGTAGCGTATCGCCATCTCTGCTCTGCATGCATTGATTTGGTTTCTACGTTGTACTACGGAGATATTTTGCAGATCTGCATGCAGGAGTCTCAATTTTGGTGTCCCCTGTCCCATTTTGTGAAATTCTTGGTTGACGTGAGCGAGCCCCAGACCTCACAACCATAGAAGGGCAATGGGCCTATGACTGATTCAAAGATTGTTTAGCCAGAGTTACCTAGATTGGTTTTTGACATTATGTTCTTTTGATGGCATTAGAATGCCCTTCTTGCCTTTCTCTCAGATCGTCACAGCTCTGTGTGGAAGCTACCGTTTGTGTGATGTTGCCGAGGTATGTATACGTTTTTTGTTGTTGCTTAGGCAAACGGTGTCTAATGGAATTTTGTCCTGGCGACTGGACCTGTTTGTGGAAACCATTTATTTTGTTCTTACTAGATGTCTGTCAGGGCCCAGGTCTGACAGATCTGTGCAGAAGAATTAGTGCTGTTGTAGCCCTCATCTCTTC
>NC_036860.1:8251873-8299760 GCF_002910315.2 Salvelinus sp. IW2-2015
GTTGTCAGGAGGGTTCAGGTGGCTGACAGGGGGGTGCTCAGAGGGGGTGAGAGCTGCTGGGCTTGGGTTTTTCTTTTGTCTGTTCTGTTGTGATGTCGTTTTATGGTCAGGTCTGGTGTGGACTGTTCTGCTGTGGTGTCGGAGACTTTTGTCGGGTGCTGAGGTGGCTGTTCTGCTGGCGTCTCTGTGGGGATGGCCACCTCCTGATGGGTTGTTCTCTGTCACATGCCATCCCCCTCAACCTCTCCTCCAGCAGTCTGATCCTCTCCTCCATCCCCTTCTCCCTCTCCTCCTGTTAGTCTATCCTTCTCTCCATCCCCTTCTCCTCTCCTCCTGTAGTCTGATCCTCTCCTCCATCCCCCTCTCCCTCCTCCTCCTGTAGTCTGATCCTCTCCTCTAGTGCTCTGTTGCTTCCTCCTGCTCCTGGCTCTTCTCCTGCTTTGATGTTTTCTCACCACATGTCCATAGTGCAGATATGCTTTCTCCACCTCCAGCTCTTCCAGGTCTGGTTAAGGGTGTTGTTGTGCTGGACTGTTGTCTGGGTCTGTGCTGACTGGAGTGTGATCACCTGCTGTTCAGCTCCACCTGCCTTACCTCCAGCTGGGTGAATTTATCCTTCATTTCAATGAAGGAGAAGTACTCTGTACTGGGAGTTGACTGCTGCTGAGGGTTGCTCGTCTGTGGGTTATATGGTGAAGAGGTTTGGTCTGACCCACTTGGGGTGGGGGTATCTTTATCAAGGGAGAGCTTCTCCTGCTGCGGTAATTCTTTGATTAGGTGAAAGTCCAGCTGAAACTGTTTGTGGTTGCCCGTGTACCAATTAGTTTCCAGACTTATAGAGATTTATATTAGCTGACTCCTCGTCCTCATTGTCAAGAATCCTGAGTTTCCACCCCTCGTTAACCCCCCTCTCTTAACAGAGGTAGTGTCTGATAATAGCACTGTGCCATGCCTGGGGATGGTTGGTGGAAAGTAAGGTTGCTGAGTTCCCATTTTTGTAATAGTCAGCAAAAAGTGTCTCTTGATTTTCCATAAGGAGCTTCATTTTGTGATCTTTCTGTCTTGTCATTTTTTACATGCACAGGTAACTGTATTTTAATACTCTGAACAGCAGGAGGGAGCTTCTAAAGGCGCTCTCCATTTGGTTAGGGGTAGACTATTCGAGCTCTCCTGTCCATTTGTTGCTAATGGGGCTTTGACACCTCTCACTTGACACTAAGTGCTGTTGAAGCTGTATCAAGCTCTGCAAAAGAAATTATATTACTATTCAGTCCTTATAAATAGTGTTCATGTATTTTCTTCTTGGCTTTTGGAAATCAAAATGATAGTTTCAGACTAAACATTACTCACTCAGTTCCAGGTTTGGTGGTGTTCCAGGTTTCTGTTGTTTCCAGAGGATTTGCGTGAATATAATAATTAATCCTTGTAGTGTGTGAACCTTCCAGGTGATTCCGTAAAATCCGTCCAAAATCAGGTTGTAGGTTTTGAGTTTTTGATTTGAAGTGAAGGTATTGTTGTAGAGGGTTAGCATCCTGTATGGGTTCCTGACAAAAAAATCCAAGTTTATCTAACTCTAAATTTATCTTTTTTAAAGAAAATGCTGAAAAATGCAGGAAGCTCATCTGATCTGTGCCACCCACTCTTCTATCTCTCTCTCTCTCTCATCTCTCTCTCTCTCTATCTCTCTCTCTCTCTCTCTCTCTCTCTCTCCTCTCTCTCTCTCTCTCTCTCTCTCTCGCTCTCTCTCGTCTCTCTCTCTCTCTCTCTCTCTCTCTCTCTCTTCTCTCTCTCCTCTCTCTCTCTCTCTCTCTCTCTCCTCTCTCGTCTCTCTCCTCTCTTCTCTCCTCTCTTCTCTCTCTCTCTCTCTCCCTCTCTCTCCTCTCCTCTCTCTCTCTGGTGTGCCAAATCAAATCAAATTGTATTTGTCACAGGCTTGGTAAACAACAGGTGTAGACTAACAGTGAAATGCTTACTTACGGGCCCTTCCCAACAATAAAGAGAGAAAAATAGAAAACTAATAATAACATTAGGAATACATACACAATGAGTAAGTATACCAGTACCGAGTTGATGTGCAGGCATGCGAGGTGATTGAGGTAGATATGGACATATAGGTAGGGGTAAAGTGAATAGGCAACATAATAGATAATAAACAGTAGCAGCGTATGTGATGAGTTAGAGCAAAAAGTGTCAATGCAGACAGTCCTGATAGCTATTTGGTTGACTATTTGGACTCCGTGTCATGGATTCTGTAGTGGGGGAATCCACTCTGGACAGTGACAGTGGCCTGAACCACAGACTGGTTGGTCCTCCTGTTCCTCCACATAGTCAACCTCCATGGGCTCCTCCTCATCTAGAGGTGGACATAGAATTACAGATTGAGGGATGTTAAAGGGACACTCTTTCATTTGTTTAGATGGAGCTATGAATGCAAGGCCTGACAGGTAAGCCTACAGATTTAAGATCTTAATTTGATCACCCTGTTGCAGAAGACCTTTCCAGGAAATGTAACGTGTGTAGTGTATTTGAGGTTTAAAAAGGCTTCTGAAGTTTGTAATTTCCACTTTGAAATTTCAGACTTGATTTTCCCTTATGAAAAATGTATCAGCCCCTACAAAAATGTCAATTAATTAGAATCCACATAATAATTCGTATTTCCTGCAGTAGCAAACGGGCTCAAATTAGGATCCTACATCTGTAGGCTATATTCTTTAAAAAACTATGGGCATTCAACAGCTGTATATATAGCAGATTGTACCTTGCAGGATCTTTGGCCCTTCAGTCCACTCCATAAAATCGTCTTCATCGTGACAGTTTGGGTTGGCATTTACAACCTTGTACTTCCCTGTGCCACTTGCAGAGTATATCAATGGTCCTGGTTGACTTTGTCCCTGCAGTTCATGTCCTCCACAGAGGTTCACGTGCTGTGGGGTGTTCGGTAGACGTAGCAGGCTAAGTGGGTTGCAGGCCAGTTAAGTTCTTCCACACCAATCTCGACAAACCATTTTTGCATGGACCTCGCTTTGTGCACAGGGGCATTGTTCATTATTCCTCGTCCACCAAACTTTACTATACATCTGTCAGCAACGGGTGTGGCTGAAAAAGCCGAATCCACAAATTTCAAGGGGTGTCCACATACTTTTGTATTTACAGTACAGTTTAAGTGACCAAACTACAGTGCATTCAGAAAGTATTCAGACCCCTTGACTTTTCCACATTTTGTTATGTTACAGCCTTGTTCTAAAATGGATCAAATAGTTTTTCCCCCTCATTAATCTACACACAATGCCCCATAATGACAGAAAACAGAAATCCCTTATTTACATACAGTGGCGTGCGAAAGTATTCACCCCTTGGCATTTTTTATTGTAAAACAAACAAGAAATAAGACAAAAAAACAGAGAACTTGAGCGTGCATAACTATTCACCCCCCCCCCAAAGTCAATACTTTGTAGAGCCACCTTTTGCAGCAATTACAGCTGCAATCTCTTGGGGTATGTCTCAATAAGCTTGGCACATCTAGCCACTGGGATTTTTGTCCATTCTTCAAGGCAAAACTGCTCCAGCTCCTTCAAGTTGGATGGGTTCCGCTGGTGTACAGCAATCTTTAAGTCATACCACAGATTCTCAATTGGATTGAGGTCTGGGCTTTGACTAGGCCATTCCAAGACATCTAAACGTTTCCCCTTAAACCCCTCGAGTGTTGCTTTAGCAGTATGCTTAGGGTCATTGTCCTGCTGGAAGGTGAACCTCCGTCCCAGTCTCAAATCTCTGGAAGATTGAAACAGGTTTCCCTCAAGATTTTCCCTGTATTTAGTGCCATCATTCCTACAATTCTGACCAGTTTCCCAGTCCCTGCCGATGAAAAACATCCCCACAGCATCATGCTGCCACCACCATGCTTCACTGTGGGGATGGTGCTCTCGGGGTTATGAGAGGTGTTGGATTTGTAGCCAAAAAGCTACATTTTAGTTTCATCTGACCAGAGTACCTTCTTCCATATGTTTGGGGAGTCTCCCACATGCCTTTTGGCGAACACCAAACTTATTTGCTTATTTTTTTCTTTAAGCAATGGCTTTTTTCTGGCCACTCTTCCGTAAAGCCAAGCTCTGTGGCGTGTACGCCATAAAGTGGTTCTATGGACAGATACTCCAATCTCCGCTGTGGAGCTTTGCAGCTCCATCAGGGTTATCGTTGGTCTCTTTGTTTCCTCTCTGATTAATGCCCTCCTTGCCTGGTCCATGAGTTTTGGTGGGCAGCCCTCTCTTGGCAGGTTTGTTGTGGTGCCATATTCTTTCAATTTTTTAAATAATGGATTTAATGGTGCTCTGTGGGATGTTCAAAGTTTTGGATATTTTTTTATAACCCAACCCTGATCTGTACTTCTCCACTACTTTGTCCCTGACCTGTTTGGAGAGCTCCTTGGTCTTCATGGAGCCACTTGCTTGATGGTGCCCCTTGCTTAGTGGTGTTGCAGACTCTGGGGCTTTTCGGAACAGGTATATACTGAGATCATGTGACACTTAGATTGCACACAAGTGGACTTTATTTAACTAATTATGCTACTTCTGAAGGAATTGGACGCAGCAGATCTTATTTAGGGGCTTCATAGCAAAGGGGTGAATACATATGCACGCACCACTTTTCCTTTTTTTTTGTATATAATTTTTTGAAACAAGTTATTTTTTCTATTTCACTTAACCAATTTGGACTATTTTGTGTATGTCCATTACATGAAATCCCAATAAAAATCAATTTAATTACAGGTTGTAATGCAACAAAATAGGAAAAATGCCAAGGCGGATGAATACTTTTGCAAGGCACTGTAAGTATTCAGACCCTTTGCTTCGAGACTCGAAATTGAGCTCAGGTGCATCCTGTTCCCATTGATCATTCTTGAGATGTTTCTATAAGTTGGTTGGAGTCCACCTGTGGTAAATTCACAACTGTCTATATAAGATCCCACAGTTGACAGTGCATTTTAGAGCAAAAACCAAGTCATGAGGTCAGAGGAATTGTCTGTAGAGCTCCAAAACAAGGCACAAATCTGGGGAAGGGTACCAAAAAATGTCTACAGCATTGACGGTCCCCAAGAACACAGTGGCCTCCATCATTCTTAAATGGAAGAAGTTTGGAAACACCAAGACTCTTCCTGGAGCTGGCAGTCCGGCCAAACTGAGCAATCGGGGGAGAAAGGCCTTGGTCAGGGAGGTGACCAAGAAGCCGATGGTCACTCTGACATAGCTCGAGAGTTCCTCTGTGGAGATGGGAGAACCTTCCAGAAGGACAACCATCTCTGCAGCACTCCACCAATCAGACGTTTATGATAGAGTGGCCAGACGGAAGACACTCCTCAGTTAAAGGCACATGACAGCCCCCTTGGAGTTTGCCAAAAGGAACCTAAAGGACTCTCAGACCATGAGGAAACTTGGCACCATCCCAACGGTGAAGCATGGTGGTGACAGCATAATGCTGTGTGGATGTTTTTCAGCGGTAGAGACTGGGAGACTAGTCAGGATCGAGGGAAAGATGAATGGAGCAAAGTACAGAGAGATCCTTGATGAAAACCTGCTCCAGAGTGCTCAGGACCTCAGACTGGGTCGAAGATTCACCTTCCAACAGGACAACGACCCTAAGCACACAGCCAAGACAACGCAGAAGTGGCATCGGGACAAGTCTCTGAATGTCCTTGATTGGCCCAGCCAGAGCCTGGACTTGAACCCAATCTAACCTATCTGGAGAGACCTGAAAATAGCTGTGCAGCGACGCTCCCCATCCAATCTGGCAGAGCTTGAGAGGATCTGCAGAGAAGAATGGGAGAAACTCTGCAAATACAGGTGTGCCAAACTTGTAGCGTCGTACCCAAGAAAACTCGAGGCTGTAATCGCTGCCAAAGGTGCTTCAACAGAGTTATGGCTCTGAATATGTGACAGTGTTTTATTTTTAATACATTTGCAAACAAAACATGTTTTAAACTATTTTTGCTTTGTCATTATGGGGTATTGTGTGTAGATTGATGAGGAAACATGCATTGGGTTAGGCTACTGGTTCAAGAGCTGTACGAGGAATACACAGAGAATGGAAGAGAGAGAGAGGCCAGTGGAGATGTCAGCGGAGATGCAAGAATTGCTCAAGAAGGGAACAGTGAAGAGAGAGATGTGTACATTTGAAGTAAATTCATAGGCTGGGCTATTAATCCACCATTGATATGCTGCCCTAATTAAATCTAGCCTACTTCAGTGAATTTAAGCGACTACCACCTGTGCAAGCCAGAGACAAAAAAACATAATTTTATCTGGTGCATGGTTTGTGCCAATGAATTGAAGTTGAAAATGGCGTCAGTTCAATTAAATGTGTAATGTATAAGTATAGTGCCAAGGTCTATTTAAGGAAACCTTGGCTGACAGTGGCTGTTGACGACAGATCGCAATGCAGGGAATCCCTTATTCCCTGATCCCTGATTCCCCACGGAGCTCCTTTTTGGAAATGGCAAATGGCTTTCTCATCCATAAACGCATATCAAGTGCAACCGCTGTCCAGCTGCTTACATCAGCAGGATGGGGGGCCTTTTCATTAGGAGGGACATTGTGGATCATAATTATGATTATGATCACATTTCCTCAATTTAAACATTAGGCCTATGGGGACCGACACATTTGACAGCCAAGCACGAGTTATCAGTATAGCCTTTTATCGTTTAGACGTGATGTTGAAATATCTTCACGCCAAGATTAAAAACCACCAGGCTTTTGTCATAGGCAGTTTGGAAAAATGAATCCAGTGCAAATCTTCTTCTGGAATAAGACACATGCTAGGATAATAATGACATAAGCAACGTCTCTACTAATAGGCTACTACAGTGCTCTCTCCCTTCAAACTTTCCTTGTTAATTCATTTCATATGCTACATTATTTATGATACATTATTTTAGCATTATACTATAGGCCTAATACAGTGGTGGTCAGTGCCTTCTAAGATGAGGGACAACAATAAAAAAAAATTAGGAGCGTGGCCTTATTTCTATTACAGCATATTGGATGACTGTCATTCATATTCAATTCACCCAGCTCAATGTAACATCGATAGGTTTAGGCAACTACACAATACTGAAATTGTCCTTATACCCATCATGAGGTTACTACAACCTAGCCTATGAATGAAATGTTTACAGTGTAGGTGCACAGGTCGAGAGAAAACGTAGAAGAACCAGTTGAAAGTTTCTGTCGGCTGAATGAGCGACCGGTTGAGCATTCCTACAGCTTTTCCTTCCAGAAGTTATGAGAAATTTGTCCAGCTGCGGGGACTGTGCGAGGGGATTTATACTACTTTCTGTACTTACTGGTGGCACAGACACTGTTTCATCCTTTCCTACACTTAAATTACCCTTGCCTAACAATCGCGTCTCTGAAGCTATCCTCGCCATAAGGCAATAGTTCTCCTGTATATTACGAGTACAGCGACTGCAATTAGAAGGCATAATGTTAATGTTACTACTTAGCTTCAGCTGGTGGAGGTCGTGTAGAACCATGTCTAAATAAAGCGACCAGGGTGAAAAAGTTGAATGAAAAAAGTTGAACGAGGGAATTTTTAAAAATATAAAAGGGTAATTAAAAAGTAAAAACCGTAAAGTTAGCAGATAGCAAAGAAACGTTAGTAACAAACCACACAGCAGCACGTAAACAAGTCTACAAGCTGTCTGTGTCCAGCCGAAAGAGCCCTTCCACGCCAAATCTTCAGATAATACACATAGCTTACATATTTGTCACCATATTAGCTAATGTCATAGTCAACATAGCTACTAACGTTAGAACTAACACGTTATTAAACCTGCTACAATCATGCAGTACAGTGTACAGTCAGCAAGCAGTTTAGCAGTTACACCAGCAGGCCTCGGTGGCAATAAATTAATAAAACCAAAAGCTTACCTTGAGTTCCAGTGTTGGTTAGCCATAGCCAGCTAGCTCACATAGCATCCTTGTCTGTTTTAGCCAGGTGTTTGAGTAGGTTAAACTAGCTAGCTGCATTTGCAATTTTTTTATATAAAGTTTCCTAGAGTAGCCTGTCTGGACTCCATCTCTTAATAAGAGATGAAGGACAAATAATATAACTGAAATGAGCATAACATATTTTTGTACAAATGTAAGCAAGTTATGATAATCAGGAATGATGACAGGTGCCAGTTTTGCATTTTCGTTCCTCATTAATGGGATGCAACTGAAGCAAACGTAGCTCGATTTAATCTTGTAGGCTAATATTTTCCATACAATTATTTCTCTCTCTCATTACGGAGTCCTCTCTAGCCACTTTGAACAACATGATCTTGCATTGATCTTGCATTGCCTTCTCACAAGGGAATGACAGCAACAGGTCGTAACAGTATTTTTTGCTGTTATTCTTAAAATTCAAATTCTACAACGTTGTCATATGAATGTTGTTTCCAACTATCGATCATCAACTGCGCTGTAAATCTGGCTGCATATTGAACGTTGAGATTGCCGAAAGGCCAGTCTCTTTGGCAAATGACAGGAGTGGCAAGGAGTGGAATGTTAGCTAAAAGACTGGCACCCAGTCTGTAGCAGTGGTCGGTCGGTGAACTATGGTCATGTTGCCTGAAACCTGAAGACTCATGAATTAATATGGTAGTTTAGCAGATGCTTTTATCCAAAGCAACTTTCAACATGACCAGTGGCACATATATTTAGTATTATATGGCCAATGTGGGAATCAAACCCTCACCTGAACCAGTGAAGAAGAGCAGCTAATTAGTGAGATGCTACTTTCACGGATGCACAATTCAGAAGATAACTATCTACAGAAATAAGTGGATACTCACTGTGCTTGATAGGTTCGTATTTTGTGAGGTTTGCTACTTCGAACGCCTCACACACCACCTTGCTGCTCGGAAGGTGCTCGGGCTGAGCAGAAACAGACTCCTTTCATCTGTTCTACATTCATAACAGTGTAAAATATATGGAGAATAATTCTAAGGAAAGGTCACTTTTAATTAGATTTTCACAAGCAGTTTTATAAAAATACATTTTCACATGATATACAGCAAGCTCCAAAAGTATTGAAACAGTGACATATTTTGATTCTGTACTCCAGCACTTTAGATTATATATGGTATAATTGCTATGAGGTTAAAGTGCAGACTGTCAACTTTAATTTGAGGGTATTTTCATCCATATCGGGTGAACCGTTTAGAAATTACAGCACTTTTTGTACATAGTCGTCATACCCCATCCCCCCGTTTACAAATTCTCGTAAATGTGTATTAAATAATGTAAAAAGTTCAGTATTTGGTCCCATATTCATAGCACACAATGACTACATCTAGCTTGTGACTCTACACATTTGTTGGATGCATTTGCTGTTTGTTTTGGTTGTGTTTGAGATTATTTTGTCCCCAATATAAACTAATGCTATTGTGTCGTTTTGGGGTCACTTTTATTGTAAATAAGAATAGAATATGTTTCCTGCTAGGTGTGGCATATCAAAAAGTTGATTGAACAGCATGATCATTACACAGGTGCACATTGTACTGGGGACAATAAAAGGCCACTCTAAAATGTGAAGTTTTGTCACACAACACAATGCCACAGATGTCTCAAGTTAAGAGGGAGCGTGCAATTGGCATGCTGACTGCAGGAATGTCCACCAGAATTGTTGCCAAATAATTTTCTGTTAATTTCTCTACCATACACTACCTCCAATGTCATTTTAGAGAATTTGGCAGTACATCCAACTGGCCTCACAACCGCAGATCACGTGTAACCACTCCAGCCAAGGACCTCCAAATCCAATTTCTTCACCTGCGGGATCGTCTGAGACCAGCCACACGGACAGCTGACGAAACTGAGTATTTCTGTCCGTAATGAAGCCCTTTTGTGGGGGAAAACTCATTCTGATTGGCTGGGCCTGGCTCCCCAGTGAAGGGGTCCGGCTCCCAAGTGGATGGGCCTATGCCCTCCTAGACCCACATTTCTTTCCAGTAATTGGTGTGTTGACGGTGATTAAGGCACTGGATTATAAACTGGCTCGTTTGCTAAAGGAACAAATGAAATAGGCATGGAGCATGTCCATAGCACAGTGACATAATTGCCTCAATGCTTAATAAGTCCGTAATACATCCATTTAATACACCATGACAACAAAAAAAGATAATGTCGCTTAGGCAGGTCTTAAGAAACATTATGCTGCGAATGTTTTATTTATTTCAATTGAACAGAATAGCACATTTGGAGTTTACTCTTCCAAAGACCGCACAGCAATATGGAATACAATCAGATTTCTTTGCATTAGATTAGGCCTACATGCTCTTACACCAAACAAATGTAATGTAAATAATAACAGTAGGCTACAGTAGAACAGTAGAATATACAGTTCAGTGAAAGAAAAAGGAAAAGTATAACATAGGCCTACCATTGCTGTCAGACTCACGGCACAAGACGACAATGTTGAACATTGAAATGATATCATCATAATCCAATGACTCAGTCGGTTCTCTTTCAAAGGAGAGCAGGGAAGAAATTGTTCAGGCGGCCTGTGAGCGTGGATGATTGACAGTAGAAAATAGATGTTACACAGTGCAGCTGGTGATAGGCAGAGTGGTGATGGCTCGAAGAAGCCTGTTCATGTTATGGAAAATGTATTTGGGACAGGTGTCATGCACCTCGATGAGTGATGAGTTGGACCGACCGTCTTGTACCTTTCGTTTAAACTGATTTACAAAAACATAGTTCTGCGTCATCCACAGAAATGCCGTAATGGTTGCTGGGTGGCTGTATTGCTGTCATTTGACCAAATTAGTCTGATCAGGGCAGGCAGGCAGGCAGCTGCGGCCTTCATTATCCCGTATGAATCGTTCTGAAAACGACTGTTGAGTTCCATAAGTTGTCTGTCTTATATCTCGTTCCATAATGTCTGTAATTCCGAGTTGCTCCTAACAGGGGCTGCTTTTCCCCACTGTAGATGTAACATGTGATTCCCCAAACCTTCCTGGCAGTTTTCTGTTTCGGGAACTGGTAGCTAATATCCGATTTGTGGATTTAATTTTTGACCATCAAATAATCTGTAAACTTAATGGTTTTATCGATATCACCTTTAGAATTGTCTCTGAATGTACTGAAACTGTCTTTAACGCCTTCGGTTAGATCAATGCAATATATTAATATTCAGATATCCGAACGGACGTAGTATTCGAACACTTGTGAGAGTATTCAATTTTGTATCTTTTTTTAGGCCCCTTTTAACAATGAAAAACCTTTGTGTAAATTGAATTATCCATGCTACATTGTTCCACTCAAGGATAAACCATGACATTTGAAATGCTTAATTTATGAAAACAACTAACTTTAAAATGTAGTGTTTATGTAGCCTATGGTGCATTGCCCTACTGATCCTAAAGACGTCACGTGGCTTTGACATTGTTTACAGTTGCACACTTTAAATGTAGCCTACAGTTCTGTAGTTCTAAAACAAAGTGATTACGGGTTGCGTTTTACAGTAAAAGGCATTTTACTATCACAGCGCATTTAGCCCTCAGGTCAGCCCTGATAAAAGTATGCTATTTTCCCACATTAAATAGTGATTTGCCTACAGGAGAACACCAATGCAAAACACTCACCAGAAAACTTAAAAAATAGAATCAGTTATCTTTCACTGTTACTGTTAGCCTAGGCTACTGTTAGCCAAAAGCTACCAGAATAGCACCTTAAAAACAACTGCGCATGGTCTGCTGTTGTGGTATTTTGCATCATTCTGATTGGTCAGGAGAGTAGAGTGTTTTTTTTTTTTTACATATACCTGTAATGGGTCTGGGTGTAGCTGGTGCAGAGGAGTCAGGCGCAGGACAACAGAGATGAGTAATACACATAACTTTACTCAAGACTTTCAAATACAAGTCGATAATACCGAGCCCACAATACGAACCGTAAATACAACAAACAAACACGCACAAAAACCATGGGGAAAACAGAGGGTTAAATAAGGAACATGTAATTGGGGAATTGAAACCAGGTGTGTAAAACAAAGACAAAACAAATGGAAAATGAAAAGTGGATCGGCGATGGCTAGAAGGCCGGTGACGCCGACTGCCAAACGCCACCCGAACAAGGAAAGGGACCGACTTCGGCGGAAGTCGTGACAATACAACCTTTTTTTCTATCCAGATATCTGAAAAGAATTCTGGATATTATTCAAATAGTGAAATCATTTCAAATGTCCATCCCTAGTAATCAGCACAGATTTTCAAAATTATACCTCCTTTCTCTCCCTCTACCCGTTCCCACTTGCCACTATTTCAACTCCCCCTCTTTCCTTCTGTCCTCTTCACACCCCCTCTCTTTTCACTCCCCTCTCCTACATTTCAACCTTATTTTCCTCCTATCCATCTGCCAGTGAGTTGTGTGACAGTGTAATAGATCAGAGGCAAGTGTCTGTACTCTCTCATTACCTTTCACTGGGCTTTCTCTCACTGGTTCTCTGGGGAAATGGAGGAATCACAGGCCACTGACAGCCTTTCATTTGAATTTTTCTCTCACTGCTCAGCTTTTCTATATTACTACTGTCTTCCCCAGAGGAAACTAGGGTCACAGTCTGATTTCCCTACTCTCCGTCTTCTAAAATGTATATTTTTCATCCTTGGAAATAAAGGGTTTAGATTTGTATCATTGTGTTATATTGTTGTTAAATACTTTTCCCCATGTTACATCTACATATGTTATAACAATTTTATAACATTAAGTAACAGTAAGTTTGGAGCACCACCTTTGCATGGAGTATTGTGGTTAATTCATTGCACAGGTTGGTATATCACAGCGGCAACTGCATCCATTGTACCTACCTGTCAAGAGCAGGCAGCAGCCATTGAGATCAGTGCAAAAGGTCAGACTCTTTATTTGCGATTTTTAATACATTTCTATTATTGCTGAGAGAAAAGTCATTTCCGTGGCTAATCTCTTTTTGAAATTGATAAAAAAAATGTACAGAGCAATATACTTTTATACTTTTTTTAATTGAGGGGAGGCTGGCAGAATTTAATTTTAGGGAGTCGGCACTAGGCAGTCCCAGTCAGGCAGTGGAGGAAATAGATTTTGCGGCCCTGTTTGGACTGTGACACGGTGCCCAGGGATGCTATGCCAGGTCAATGGTATTCTCCATTTCACTTCTGATGTCTCCCTGAGAGTCAGAGATGGCTAGTTCTGAAGAGAGTCAGAGATGGCTAGTTCTGAAGAGAGTCAGAGATGGCTAGTTCTGAAGAGAGTCAGAGAGAGGGGAGAGAGGGGAAGGAAGAAAGGGCACAGATTGAGAGAGAGAGAAAAAGAACGGGACAGAGAGGGAGATAGAGAGGGAACAGAGAGAGAGGGAACAAAGAGAGGGGAGAGAAGAGAAACGGGAAAGAAGAGAGAGAGGGACAGAGAGAGAAAGAAGATGGAGGGTGGAAATGGATGTCACATTTTAACATTATAATATTTAGTGTGGTGTTGTAGACTAATCCAGTGTGGCTGCCAGAGGTTGATCCCCTCTCACTACATTCACTTTCAGAAATAAAGGTTCAGATTTGTTCTTAAAGGGGACAAATACACTGTAGTGGTACCCTGTAAGCTACATCCTTTGGGAACATAATTGTAGCCTTGCAGTTCATACCTTAAAAGAGCAAACAGTGTACCTTTATTTTACAGTTTACAGTTAAGAACAAATTCTTATTCTCAATATCCTAGGAACAGTGGGTCTACTGCCTTGTTCAGGGGCAGAACAACAGATTCTTACCTTGTCAGCTCGGGGATTTGATCTTGCAACCTTCCGGTTACTAGTCTAACAACTAGGCTACCTGTCGCCCCAGGTACCTTAGGGGACAAGATAGTACATGTACAAAAGCGTACCTTTGAAAAAGCTATAGATTTGTCTTTTTAGGGTGCCACCACAGTGACAAAGCCATTTGTTCCTTATAAGTGGCAAAAACATACCTCTAAAACGTTTTCGGAGTGTTGTTTTTACACTGCAGGGTGTAAAGCCTTATTTATTCCCAGGGTGCCTTTCAAGTTAAGATTTACCAGTACCACCCATTACTGTGTTTGCTAGTAACAGAGACATGGTTGTTGCGTTCAGTGGCTTTCAGTCCTGTAGTCTTCACCAAGTGAGTGCCTAATTGAGTATTGTATAATTGAAATTAAACACTTAATGACAATACATTACATATATCATAAGGCCATACTTTGACAGTGTAGTTTTACCCCCACACACAGGTCTGAACAATGATGTGTATAAATCCTGGATGACTGAACGGGGGGCACTGTTTTTAAGCCACCAAAAAGCATTTTTGGATATTAATACATTTATTACAGGGATACTTGGGGATTTGGGGAATTAAAGCCTTTTGTCCTTCCTCCCCAGACGAACCATCGATACCATTTTTATGTCTCTGCTTGCAGAAGGTAGCAAGCACATCGTTAGCTTAGTGAAATTGCTAGCCAGCGCCTCTCAAAAGCAGGGAAATAGACCTTGTAACTACTCCAAAGCTAGGTGGTTGGTCATTTATAGTCTTACAAAGCTATACATAGTAATCAATATTTTATAAATTATTTAATTGAAACAAGAATCTATCCACGTCTTCATTCTTTCCTGTTGTTGCATACAGATGAATAGAGATCTCTATGCGACAGCGTCCCCCATCTTGCGACCAAAACATTTTAGCGGTCCCCCCTACTTTTACAGTTAATTTCCCTCTATTTTACACATTTTGCCATGGGGCGCATAAAATATGTTGCAGTTTAGAAAATGTTGCGTAGCAAGTTTGCAGCAATTCTACACATTTTGCCATGGGGCGGAGAGAAGTGTTTGCAGTTTTTAATATGATATCTGAGTGAGAGTGACTAACAAAATAAATGGGGGTTCACCAGACAGTAATTCTACCATGATTACTACAACTTTAGATAGCTGGCCGCAAGACTAACTTACCAATCAAAACTATTTTAGCTGGCATGGGCTGATTGAGTGACTGTCAGTAACTGACATAACAAGAGAAAAACTGCTGATGCACAACCAAATTTTGAAATTGCACTTTGTGCATTCTACTTTTCTAACTCGCAAAAGTAAGCCCAGACTCAGTTCCAAAATTATTATTAGGTGTGCCTTGCGAAGTTAAAGTCCTGAATTTAAAACGATACACCTCTTACACCGTTTAAGCTAGAAACTTCATTCCAACTTTAAAATGTGCAGACTGATCTGGGAACGTGTGCCTGCATACAACTTTTTAATATTATATGCACTTTTATACTATTAACATTCTAAAGATCCCCATTGTGACATCATCACTTCCAACATTCCATTCACTGTAAATGCAACAATGCAACTTTTGACACAAATAAGCTACTTTGACCACTTTTCCAAACACTTAGACAAAAAGTTAGATGGTGTGACATCTTGGACTACATCCCTGCTTTTCAAATCTGTACTCGGAACAAGAGTATCTTATTCCGATAAAAAGTTATCACTGTTTTAGTAGCCGCATCAAAAACATTTTCTGTAACTCTTTATAAACAACTGAAATTTTGATCACTTTCTGAACAAGTTGGGCAGAAAGTTAGAGGGTATGACATCTTTGTCTACTTCCCTGCTATTCAGATCAGCAAATATCCTCTACGGATCTAACGTTACACCTGTTTTAGTAACTCCATGCTTTTCAAATCTGAAAACAGATTAGGAATATCTTTAACCAATCAATAAATAGTAACCCATCAACTGCTTTCATTATAGATGCAGTAAGCTAGCAGATGCATTACTTACAGCTGCAAATTTGGCTAACAACACTATCATAAATCTAGCAAAGAAGTTTTGTTGGTCAGAGTACAGCATTTATTTCGTTTTCATAGTTTCATATTTAGTTTCATTATTTATTTAGTTTCATATTTTTCGGAGGGAGACACACGTCTTCAGAGTGTGACAAATTCCCATGATTTGTGAATCTGTTTCAGACTGAACAGCTAGCGTTACGATTTCTAACGCTTCCCCGGTTTGGACGACCTGGAATGGTACAGAGAAGATTTGTAATTATCACTAGCTTCATCCTCCTTCTCAAGATCATGTTTGAAATCAGTGGCACCAGAAACGCACCCCCAGAGCATCAAACCTCCTCCTCCATGCTTCACGGCAACCACACATGTGGAGATCACCCATACCTACTCTGCGTCTCACAAAGACACGGCGGTTGGAACCAAAAATCTCAAATTTGGACTCATCAGACCAAAGGACAGATTTCCACCAGTCTAATGTCCACTGCTCGTGTTTCTTGCCCCAAGCAAGTATCTTCTTGTTATTGGTATCCTTTACTAGTGGTTTCTTTGCAGCAATTCGACCATGAAGGACTGATTCACGCAGTCTCCTCTGAACAGTTTATGTTGAGATGTGTCTTTTACTTGAACTCTGTGAAGCATTTACTTGGGCTGTAATTTCTGAGGCTGGTAACTCTAATTAAATTATCCTCTGCAGCAAAGTCAACTCTGGGTCTTCCGTTCCTGTGGCGGTCCTCATGAGAGACAGTTTCATCATAGCGGTTGATTGTTTTAGCGACTGCACTTGAAGAAACGTTCAATGTTCTTCAAATGTTCCAGATTGACTGACCTTCATGTCTTAAAGTAATGATGTACTGTCATTTCACTTTGCTTATTTGAGCTCTTCTTGCCATAATATGGACTTGGTCTTTTACCAAGTAGGGCTATATTCTGTATACCACCCCTACCTTGTTACAACACAATTGATTGGCTCAAACGCATTAAGAAGGAAATAAATTCCACAAATGAACTTTTAACAAGGCTCACCTGTTAATTAAAATGCATTCCAGATGACTACCTCGTGAAGCTGGTTGAGAGAATGCCAAGAGTGTGCAAAGCTGTCATCAAGGCAAAGGGTGGCTACTTTGAAGAATCTCAAATAAAAAATATATTTTGATTAATTTAACACTTTTTTGGTTACTACATGATTCCATATGTGTTATTTCATAGTTGTGATGTCTTCACTATTATTCTACAATGTAGAAATTGTAAAAATATAGAAAAATCCTGGAATGAGTAGGTGTCTCCAAACCTTTGACTGGTACTGTATATAAATGTATTGTATGAATGATATGAATTGAAATACCAAAATGTGTGGTTTTTGAGTGTGTGATGATTGTACCTTCATATTCAAAATATCGGATACGAAAATGTACTATTATACTACGTTATCATGAATCTACAAAACATTAGGCACACCAGCTATGCTCCCTTATTGATGTAACCTGTTAAATCCACTTCAATCAGTGTAGAGAAAGGAGAAAGGTTAAAGAAGGATTTTTAAGCCTTGAGACAATTGAGACATGGATTATGTATGTGTGCCATTCAGAGGGTGAATGGGCAAGACAAAAGATTTAAGTGCCTTTGAACAGAGTATGGAAGTAGGTGCCAGGCACTCCGGTTTGAGTGTGTCAAGAACTGCAACGCTGCTGAGTTTTTTGACACTCAGTGCCAATTTGATCATGTAAAACTTGGTGGGGCAAACAATAAAATAAAAGTGTGATGCATGCCAGCAAAGCCACTACACAACACTAAACAATGCATTAATTGCACTATAACAGTGACAAATGGTGCCCACAAACTGTTAGGGTCTACATAAAGCTGTCCCAACAGCAGTCCCAACATCTTACCACTGCTACACCTGGCTATTAGCAGAGCTTTGTCTGGCAGCGAAACAGTTCCTTCAGCCTCATTTACTGCCTTTAAAAAAAACATAGCTGATATGGCTGACTTGCTTAAACAACAATTTCTAATGACAATTGAGATGTTCAAACTATGGCATAAGGGGACAACAAACGGATCAGAGGTAATCCGTAATTTCGATTAAGACATTAACAAGCGAGCTAGAACGGACATAGTCAATATAACTATTTGTTTAGCACCTTTGAAATGTACAGCGACAGAATTCAGAATATGATCCGTTCTTACAGTGTTCTCCTTGTACAACAAGTCAGAACCATAGGATAAATAAAGGGGGCATATAAACAGACAATGAAAACTCTTACAATATTCAATGATTACATTTCTCTACAACAGGTTATAGGCTACATGTGCACCACCAAGTCAGAACAGTAGGCAAAATTAAGAGGGGTACATAGATTAAATTATTAGGATGAGGCACATGGGCTACGAACATCTTACTACGCAACATTCACTTAGTATTACTTTTTTAGCTATGGTATACATATCTCCCTGGCATATTACATAATTTATGCAGCAGCATACAATACATTCTTGGACTCACCTTGTTGTGCTGTGCTCACTTGAAGAGGAAGGTGGCGGTCCTTCGTGGGCAAATTTTGTTATCAAAGTCTGGCATTCTTTGGATTGATGGTGCTTTCAAAACAACTGGGGGAAAAAACAAGGTTGAATCATGATGACGTCATTGATCTTCTGGTCGTAGCTCTAGAAAGAGGCCGGATTTACAATTCCGAGTAGGATGACCGTTCAAAACCTCTTTTCCCAGTCGGAGCTTATTCCCAACTTCCCAGTTGTCTTGAACTCACTGAAGTCAAGCTTTCACAGTTCTGAGTTAACAGTTGTTTTGAGCGCTGCACAAATCATGCTTCATTGACGGCATGGTCAGTGTTAAATGTTTATAATTTTAAACTTGGAAAAGAGCCCCTTAATCCCAGATTTGGGACTATTTCTCTTCATATGACAAGGATTAAAAAGGATTTGCCAGTAGACTGTCGACTTGATTCATGATGATGACTGCTAGCCTAGATTTTGGAAGTATGATGTTGACATGATCAGTCCAATCAAAGCTACTGTACATATAACATGATTTGATGTCATTTTATCAGTGACCAATGACCTTGAGCCTTCTTGGATGTGCATTTCTACTGAAACTCTATGGCAGCACCCAAGGGGCTAGAATTTTCTAGCTCTACCCTTAGACGTAGTGTCCCCATGAGTGACAGAACACAGAGCCTATCACGGCACAACGCTCCGTATTTTCTACTGGCTTGCCCCACCACAGAAAGCACTGAGCTAGGCTGAAACACCTGCATTTTGGAGCTGCCTTGATCAAGAAAACAAAAAAGAGACCATGTTAATATGCGGCATTATTACTCAGTGATATGTAGATTTGTTACATTGTTTGCAAACTGATATGTGACACGTACTAATGCCAAAATGACATGCAAAACATGCAAGCCCCCAAAAAAAGAAAAAGTAGGATGAAGAAAACATGGTGACACTTTACACGCTTTGCATTAACTCTCCCTCATAACCCCCTGGAAACGTGAAGTTTTCCACTGGTCAGATGGGTAGAATATTGTCATGCATGGCTTTGAATATTAACTGTTATTGTTCTAATGAGCAGCTCCTTAGTGTTCCCAAGCCAACACCACCCGGGCAACTTGGCACTGTCTTAATATCATGGACCATGGTCTCTCAGGGTGACCCACAGCTTGCCTGACTGAAATGTGCAAAGTGACCTTTAACTGCTAATTAAGGACAGGGCAGACTCTGTAGCCAGCTGCAGCCAGACCATCCTAGACCAGCCCAGCCCATGTAGCCTAGCCCAGGTCTTCCCAGCCCAGGCCAGCCTAGCCAGGCCCAATCCAGCCCAATCTAGCCCAGCCCTGACCAGCCCAGGCCAGTCTAGCCCAATCCAGCCCAGCCCAGCTCAGTCCAATCCAGTCTAGCCCCGCCCAATCCAGCTCAGCTCAGCTGAGTCCATAGCATCTCAGTTCTACCCAGCTCAGCCCAACCCCGCCCAATCCAGCCCGTGGACTGAAAGCCTAAAGCTGTGGCACCTCTGTAGCCAGGCACAATGACAGTGTCACTTCCTACAGAACAGTGCCACCTCTTTCACAGACGAGTGAAGCCCCTGAGGTTCCAGGGCGTGCTGGACATGTTGGTGTTGCATTGGCGTGGACGGACACCTTGTGCGCTTCATCCTCCCAATGAGGGCACCCTGGACACACGCACACAGGCACAGATGCACACGCGGATGCACACACACACCACACACCAGGGATTGTCGTGTGGAGGTCTGCTGGCTTGTATTTCCATGAACTTTCTGTCTCACCAGTCTGAAAGCTAAAAGCCCCAACCTTAGCTGGGCTTAAATATAGCTCCTAGAATAATTATCTGTGGGTAAGATGGTCAGCTCAAAACTACATTACCTTTCTAATTATTTATTTGCAATTGAACAATTTGGACAAGGTAATATACAGGCGTGGAGATTTCGAAGTCAATAGGCAACCTTCAGTTTAATATGCTCATTATTTTCAGACAAATGTCCAAAACACTCATCAATATGAAAGATAAAAACATCATGGATTATACAAAGTAATTTATGCTGTGATACAAATGACCACACTTAGTCGGTAGAACATTATGAAAATGTTCCTGTCGTAAAAAAGAAATGAT
This sequence comes from Salvelinus sp. IW2-2015, assembly GCF_002910315.2. NCBI lineage: Eukaryota > Metazoa > Chordata > Actinopteri > Salmoniformes > Salmonidae > Salvelinus > Salvelinus sp. IW2-2015. The sequence goes on from NC_036860.1 coordinate 8,272,306, forward strand.
CTGACATGGAAAGTATTTTTCTATGATTTTTCAGAGTTCACATATACCCTGTCACATTTCCTGTGTTCTTTTTTTGGCCTTGAGATGTGTTGGCCGCCATGTTGTGTGTGTCTAGACTCTAGAGGACATTTTGTAGGAATTGTACACTAATATTACATTTCAAAAGCCTGTCATATAAGTCCCTTTTAATGTAGACCACATGGAGAAAAAATAAATAATTTGACTTGCTAAATTGCCCACAATCTGCATTTTGACATGTCCCTTGTCATGTTTTTCTGACTTCTAGGAAGATTTTAACCCACTTAACCCCAATATTCCTACAAGTTTTCACCATCATTGTAAAGCCCTAGTTATTATGTTGCTTTGACAGTCATATCTGAAGATTATTATTTATTCCACGTGATCAGTGATTCATTTACGTCTGTCCCTCATTTTAAGGTCAACCTGTTATGTGAAATTAACTCTCATTTTAATATGGTCACTCTGTATAGCAGCATCTGGTAAATGGCTAAAGTGTAATATGGTGAAACAATTCTATGAGAAACATTGAACGTATTCCTGCTGCCAATCACTTTTATCTGTTTACATGTATATCCTTCAACCAGTCACTTTTTAAGCACAATTACTTTTTCATCTTAATACACGTTAACTCAATCTAACTAACGTTAATTTGCATGTGCTGATGATCTAGCGTTTGTGCTGTTGTTATGTTGGTAAGTCCCACCCTCCTTCCGATTTAAGCTATATGATTCGCTGACACGAACTCTCAATAATTTTCATTGGATCTGCAAACTGTCCATTTGTGTCCGCGAATCAAATAGCTGAAATTTCATGGACAGTTTGGAAATCCAATTAAATGTTATTGAGAGCTCTTGTGCCAGTGAATCATATAGCTGAAAACATGAAATGGGAGAAGAGATACATCTTGTTTATTTCCCAGAGTTATAAAAGTTGCTGCCTGGCTGCAGCTATATTTGTGTGATTTGTAAAAATCTGTGGCCTATTCTCTTTGCAGGAGAGGAGACAGCTGGGTGAAGGTGCTGGTCAATACCCTGCTGAAAAAAACAGCATAGACCAGCCTAAATTTCAAGCTGGTCCATGCAGCATAGATCAGCATGGACCAGCATAGACCAGAATGGACTAACTTAAAATTGTGTTGTTGGTAAATTTCTTCAACAGATGATCAGTTCTATATAATTATCAAACGTATATATATTGGTAGTAGAAAGGAAACACAGACGCTTTGTTTAAGTATTACAATTCTCCTTTAGTAATACAATTGTAGGCAGAAGTTGGTACAGAGTACAGTATATGATAGCTCTCCCCAGGTTCTGCGAGGTGTCTAAGACATCCTGCAGCTTAAATAGGTATAGGTTCATAACAAGGTGACATTTCACAACAGATAAGTCTAAGCATCTTCTGCCAGGTGGTGGATTCCATCAAGCCCGCGGTGGCCTTGTGTTCTCAGAAAACAAGTCGTATTCTCAGAGTCTGAGACAGTCACGGTGGGACCCAGACAGGAGGAATATGAGCGTAGGCGTAGGTTTCCGCCTTCTGATAGTGTCTGCAGGGCATTTCACTCAAAACAGGTGTTCACACACACACACACACACACACACACACACACACCACACACCACACCACACACACACACACACACACACACACACACACACCACACACACACACACACACAGAGGTCTCTCTTTTTTTAAACTTTTTTTTACATTTATTAAACTAGGCAAGTCAGTTAAGAACAAATTCTTATTTTCAATGACGGCGTAGGAATAGTGGATTAACTGCCTTGTTCAGGGGTAGAAGGAAAGATTTCTTACCTTGTCAGCTCAGGGATTCGATCTGCAACCTTTCAGTTACTAGTCCAACACTCTAACAACTACTCTACCCTGCCGCCCCTTATTTATTAACCCTTTAAAAGGTATGAGGTCTTGGTTTAACCCATTCACTGGTCTATGCTGTTTTCTTCAGCAGGGTGATGCTGGTGACCAGCGAATGCTGGTATGCTGGTGACCAGTTTATTCTGGTATGCTGGTGATGCTGGTATGCTGGTGAGCTGGTATGCTGGTGAGCAGCTTATGCTAGTGATGCTGGTGACCAGTTTATGCTTGTATGCTGGTGACCAAGCTGGTCCATGCTTGTCTATTCTGGTCAAGCTGGTCTAGCAAAACCACGCCCATCATTATTATCATTATATATATATAATATACACACATATTTGAATTGTTTGTTATCAGTATCTTTTTGTTTGTTGTGTTTTTGCATGTACATTGATTGATTCATTATTATTAGAGTTATTATTAGATTCATTATTTCTCAAGGTGCTCCAGTGTCAAAAGGTCATTTCAGTCCTCTCAACAACAGTTGAGATGCATTTATTTAGTGATTATTGCACATTAACTTAATGAAACAGTCTTTAACTTTTTTTTAGATCATCTATAAAGGGTTCCTAGAGTGTTGGTGAATGTACTGAACATGCTCATCAGTTGATACAAATTTGAATGTTAAGAAGATAGTCTGTCAACTGTCCATCAAGCTCAACTTGTGTTTCACTGTATTTGGATAGTCCCAAAGCATATCTACAGAGAGTTACTAGAATGACAACAAATATGCAAATAAATTGTTACTGATATGCAGTTGAGATGCTGCTGATAGTCTCCTGCTTATTTGTTGTTCATCTATAGATGGGCTTGGTATTTGTGCAAATGAGGGGACATACTGTTGAAATAGTACTGACAGGCTACAGATATGCTGTTGAAATGCTGCCGATAATCTACAGATAGTTTGTTGAACATCTGTAGATGGACTACAGACACGTTCTTGTAAAAGTCAACATACAGGCAGTTGACATATTACTGATAGTCCATTTGTAGATACTCTACAGACTATCTAAATAAAGTGTAACCATCTTTCCTACACGAAGATAAAGAGCATACGTGTTTCGAAACTAATCCAATCTGTTAGTTGGACTTATTGCACCCATTACTGAAGTGGTTGTTCCAGTTTAGATGGTTAAGGTAATCTCGTTTATTCATCTTTCTTACTTTGGCAGTCATTCTGAATGCAGATTGTGGCTGTATAACATGTCCAGTTGTTGGAAATCCCCACTCTGGTTGGATTCCAATAGGAATTACACATCACTTTGCAAGCCAACATAATGTTACTTGCAGGCCTGATGTGGCCATTGTATTAGAGAAAAACTACGCCCTCAAAGTAAGGCCTCATAATATACAGTTGAAGTCGGAAGTTTACATACACTTAGGTTGAAGTCATTAAAACTCGTTTTTCAACCACTCCACACATTTCTTGGTAACAAACTATAGTTTTGGCAAGTCGTTGAGGACATCTACTTTGTGCATGACACAAGTCATTTTTCCATATATTGAAGCAACATCTCAAGACATCAGTCAGGAAGTTAAAGCCTGGTCACAAATGGGTCTTCCAAATGGACAATGACCCCAAGCATACTTCCAAAGTTGTGGCAAAATGGCTTAAGGACAACAAAGTCAAGGTATTGGAGTGGCCATCACAAAGCCCTGACCTCAATCCTATAGAAAATTTGTGAGTAGAACTGAAAAAGCGTGTGCGAACAAAGAGGCCTACAAACCTGACTCAGTTACACCAGCTCTGTCAGGAGGAATGGGCCAAAATTCACCCAACTTATTGTGGGAAGCTTGTGGAAGGCTACCCGAAACATTTGACCCAAGTTAAACAATTTAAAGGCAATGCTACCAAATACTAATTGAGTGGATATAAACTTCTGACCCACTGGGAATGTGATGAAAGAAATAAAAGCTGAAATAAATCATTCTCTCTACTATTATTCTGATATTTCACATTCTTAAAATAAAGTGGTGATCCTAACTGACCTAAGACAGGGAATTTTTACAAGGATTAAATGTCAGCAATTGTGAAAAACTGAGTTTAAATGTATTTGGCTAAGGTGTATGTAAACTTCCGAATTCAACTGTATGTTATGTACTGTATTAAATAATTCAGCACTTTGATGGTGGTCACCAGCATACCAGTATACCAGCATAACATGTCATCCGTGTCAAAAAAACACAGCGAAGGCACCAATCTCACACTAGGGCAGGCCTGCTCACCATGTGCTCCACTATCTCACTGCTCCTCAAGGAGTGAGACGAAAGTGATTGCTTTTAAGTGCCCTGGCGTATATCTCCCTGCCGTCACTAGGGGAGTGTTGACGGTTGTTCAATCTGTGTGAGTGTGTGGTTCAGCCGAGCAGAGGATGGTGTGCTATCAAGGAGCTTAGTAGGTGGCCTGGAGAACTAACCGCACAATAAACTCACACATGCTGTACATGCACACTCATGTTCACATGTTATTGGACACCCACAGCCCGGCAGATATCTACACACACAGGCACAGAGAGCCATGTGGTTGTGGTGACTGTGGGGATCTGGAGGGCCTGGGGCTGCAGGCTATGACTCAGGACACATTCTGCTGCAAGTCTGACTCACTGTGCTCACCAGCCCTCCTCTCTCTCTCCCTTATGATTTGATCTCTCTACCCACTGGAAGGGAGGTTGGAGAGGACAGAGGTGCCCTGCATGGCTGAGATTAGCACTGGGGTCAGTGTGTGCTCCAGGTCGTGTGTGTGTGTGTGTGTGTCTGTGCGTATATGTGTCAGTGAGTGTGAGTCTGTGTGTGTGTGTGTGTGTCTGTCTGTCTGTCTGGTTGATTGGAGGATATGGACAGTAAATGAGCGGAGAGGAGAGGGAGAGTTCAGCATCACTGTCAGTCTCTCTCAGAGGGACCTCAGAAAGATACAGCAACATTAACCAGGTCTATTGGCATCCTGTTACCGTTAGGAAATGACTGGTCATGATAGATGAACAACCTGCTTTATTTATATCCAGACTCTCATTGTTTAACATAACGGACGACATCAGGGCTGGCTCCAGGCATAAGCGACGTAAGCGGTCGCTTTTATTTTACTCAGTCGGGGTCTCAACTTACTGTTGAGAGTTAGAATCGTAGTATCAAGGCACAAGGCGAGAGCCAAATGCAGACACAGGAGGCAGTTGGTTGGAGTCTTACAATGTTTATTAATCCAAAGGGGTAGGCAAGAGAATGGTCGTGGACTGACAAAAAGGTCAAAACCAGATCAGAGACCAGGAGGTACAGAGTGGCAGACAGGCTCGTGGTCAAGGCAGGCAGAACGGTCAGGCAGGCGGGTACAAAGTCCAGAAACAGGCAAGGGTCAAAACAGGGAGGACTAGAAAAAGGAGAATGGAAAAAGCAGGCAAATGGGAAAACCGCTGGTTGACTTGGAAACATACAAGACGAACTGGCACAGAGAGACAGGAAACACAGGGATAAATATACTGGGGAAAACAAGCGACACCAGGAGGGGGTGGAGACAATAACGAGGACAGGTGAAACTGATCAGGGTGTGAGAAATAAAATATGCAATTTATTATTATATACCTTTAGCCATGTCAGCTAACAATTTTTAGATTGGTAAGTTAGTCTACCCAGTTATCTCGTGCCCAGGGGTCCTTTTCCAGGGTGCCCCCTTTGATTTTTTTGTCACTTTCACTCAGATATCATTTACATGGCATAAGTCATGGCAAATTGTGTAGAATTGCAGGAAATTAGCTTTAAAACTGCAAACAATTCTCTCCACCCCTTGGAAAAATTTGTAGAATTGTAGGAAATTAGCTTTAAACTGCAAAAATGTCTCTGCCCTATGAAAAAATGTGTACAATTGCATGAAATGTGTTAGAAAATTGCTAAATGTACTCTACGCCCCATTTGCAGGAAATTAACTGTAAAATGTACATTTTCCTCTCTGCCGTGAACAGGGGGAGTCACTAACAAAATTTGCCCGCATGGTGGGAGGAGCCCCCAACCAAATCAGGCTTAGGGCCCCCAAAAAGCTAGAGCCGGCCCTTGACACCATTTTGAAAGTATCTGTAAAAGTGGCGTTCAGATCAGTGGCAAACAGGGACTGACACAGGGAGAGACGGTTAGGTTGTGTGAATATGTATCTGTTGGGTGAAGTGTTATTTGAATATGCCGCCAACTTTGAGAACAGGTCAATTGGCAGATCCGTGAGACACACTGCTTTGTGTCCGATGCTTCCAGGCTGGTATTGCTCCATGTTGGGGGTTGTTAATGTCACATTACTGGCCAGACATGAAAGGGCATCTGATTTAATCGTAAAGGGAGGGTGAGAGAGACACAGATCAGGCTTGACTTAGCACTGAGGCTTTTGGCCCTTAGCCCAAATAATTCATATCCCACTGGCCTGCCACACTGCGGGATGTCCATCTTGTTTAAGGGGGGCCTCCATAGCCGCATGTCACCTTGTTTGAGTCAGCCAGCGCGTGCAGTGCTTCACAAATGTATGATACAATGGGTCAACAAAGGAATGGTGAATACCCTGTTGACCAGTGGTGGTCGGTGTCGTTTAAGAAAAGGGAGAACGATTATTCTTTTATGAGTATGGCCTTATTTGTATTACAGCATATTGGTTGACTGTCATTCAAATTCCATTCACCCAGCTCAATGTAACATCGACAGGTTTAGGCTACTACATAATACTCACATTTTCTCTATACCCATCATGAGGTTGCTACAACCTAGCTTATAAATGAAAGTTTACAACGTAGGTGAACAATTCAAGACAAAGATTTGAGGTGACAGACAGTGGCACATGGACAGAAAGAGACACATTCAATACCACCTTGCACACTCTTGCCTGCATCTAGTTGATCTAGGGTGTAATCATTAGTCCAGCAGTTTCTAACGAGGACGAATTCAGGTATGTTTATCCATGTTTTGATCCGTTTGCTTCTGTCTAAGAAACATTTTTCAACAGAATTGGCGGAATGAATACATCCCTGGTCACACGCAAGCATTTAACTTTAATAGCTACATACAAACAGCTTGTTGTATTCCTTCTCACATCTACTCACTCTCCTTCTTTCACCTTTTCCCTTCGCTTGTGGACTTCAATGCACAACACATCAGCTGTGTGTGACCAGGCGAAAAATAACTTTCCAAGTCAAACCTTCATATTATAACCACTACCCACAGCCTACATTGTTGTCACCATATTAGCTAAAGTAACATCATAGCCAACATAACTAATAGACCTAACGCATTAGGAAACCCGCTATAATCATGCAGTACAGTGTAACATTACAGTCAGTAAGCAGTTAGTTACACCCCTCAGGCCCCGGTGGCAATAAATGAGTGAAACCAAAAGTTTACCTTGACTTCAAAGATTTCCAGTGTTGGATAGTCATATCCAGCTAGCTAACATAGCATCCCTCTGTTTGAGCACGGTGTTTGAGTATGCTAAACTAGCTAGCTGCATTTGCTAGCTAACTAAGTGAAGTGAAAGTGAAAAAAATTAATAATAATATCTCTCTCTCTCTTTCTCTATCTCTCTTGCTCCTCCTTAATTTTTTTATAAATTAATTTATCCAAAACTGTTCAATTATTGTCTTTCTCAACTACTCACCACATTTTATGGACTGCAGTGCTAGCTACATTACATGACTAAAAGTATGTGGACACCTGCTAGTCGAACATCTCATTCCAGAATCATGGGTATTAATATAGAGGTGGTACCCCCTTTGCTGCTATAACAGCCTGCTCTCTTCTGGGAAGGCTTTCCACTAAATGTTGGAACATTGCCGCGGGAACTTGCTTCCATTCAGCCACAAGAGCATTAGTGAGATCGGGCACTGATGTTTGGCGATTATGCCTGGCTAGCAGTCTGCGTTCCAAGTTCTTTCCACACCGATCTCAACAAACCATTTCTGTATAGACCTCGCTTTGTGCATGGGGGCATTGTCATGCTTAAACAGGAAAGGGCCTTCCCCAAACTGTTACCACAAAGTTGGAAGCACAGAATAATCTAGAATGTCATTTTATGCTGTAGCGTTAAGATTTCTCTTCACTGGAACTAAGGAGCCTAGCCCGAACCCTGAAAAACAGCCCCAGACCATTATTCCTTCTCCACCAAACTTTACAGTTGGCACTATGCATTGGGGCAGGTAGAATTCTCCTGGCATCCGCTAAACCCAGATCCGTTGGACTGCCAGATGGTGAAGCGTGATTCATCACTCCAGGGAACACATTTCCAGTGCTTCAGAGTCCAATGGCAGCGAGGTTTACACCATCCAGCTGACGCTTGGCAATGCGTTTGGTGAATTTAGGCTTATGTGCAGCTGGTCGGCCATGGAAACCCATTTCATGAAGCTCCTGACAAACAGTTTTTGTGCTGACTTTGCTTCCAGAGGCAGATTGGAAATCACTAGTGAGTGCTGCAACCGAGGACAGACGATTTTTATGCGCTACGCTCTTCAGCATTCAGCGGCCCCGTTTTGTGAGCTTGTTTGGCCTACTACTTCGCGGCTGACCAGTTGTTGCTCCTAGACGTTTCCACTTCACAGTAACAGCACTTACAGTTGAGCTCTTCAGTAAGGACATTCTACTGCCAGTGTTTGTCTATGGAGATTGCATGTCTGTGTGCTCTATTTTATACACCTGTCAGCAACGGGTTTGTCTTACAGTCGTATGAAAAAGTTTGGGCACCCCTGACTATTTCCATGATTTCCATTTATAAATAATTGGGTGTTTGGATCAGCAATTTCATTTTGATCTATCAAATAACTGATGGACACAGTAATATTTCAGTAGTGAAATGAGGTTTATTGGATTAACAGAAAATGTGCAATATGCATCAAAACAAAATTAGACGGGTGCATAAATTTGGCCACCCCAATAGAAAAATCACATCAATATTTAGTAGAGCCTCCTTTTGCTAAAATAACATCCTCTAGACGCTTTCCATAGCCTCTAATGAGTGTCTGGATTCTGGATGAAGGTATTTTGGACCATTCCTCCTTACAAAACATCTCCAGTTCAGTTAGGTTTGATGGTTGCCGAGCATGGACAGCCCGCTTCAAATCATCCCACAGATTCTCAATGATATTCAGGTCTGGAGACTGGGATGGCCATTCCAGAACATTGTACTTGTTCCTCTGCATAAATGCCCAGGTAGATTTTGAGCAGTGTTTTGGGTCGTTGTCTTGTTGAAATATCCAGCGCCGGCGTAACTTCAACTTTGTGACTGATTCTTCAACATTATTCCCAAGAATCTGCTGATATTGAGTGGAATCCATGCGACCCTCAACTTTAACAAGATTCCCAGTACCGGCACTGGCCACACAGCCCCACAGCATGATGGAACCCCCACCAAATTTGACTGTGGGTAGCAAGTGTTTTTCTTGGAACGCTGTGCTCTTTTGCCGCCATGCATAATGTCCCTTGTTATGACCAAATAACTCAATCTTTGTTTCATCAGTCCACAGCACCTTATTCCAAAATGAAGCTGGCTTGTCCAAATGTGCGTTTGCATACCTCAAGCGACTCTGTTTGTGGCGTGTGTGCAGAAAAGGCTTCTTCCGCATCACTCTCCCATACAGCTTCTCCTTGTGCAAAGTGCGCTGAATTGTTGAACGATGCACAGTGACACCATCTGCAGCAAGATGATGTTGTAGGTCTTTGGAGGTGGTCTGTGGGCTGTTTTTGACCGTTCTCACCATCCTTCGCCTTTGCCTCTCCGATATTTTACTTGGCCTGCCACTTCTGGCCTTAACAAGAACTGTGCCTGTGGTCTTCCATTTCCTCACTATGTTCCTCACAGTGGACACTGACAGCTTAAATCTCTGCGATAGCTTTTTGTAGCCTTCCTCTAAACCATAATGTTGAACAATCTTTGTTTTCAGGTCATTTGAGAGTTGTTTTGAAGCCCCCATGTTGCCACTCTTCAGAGGAGAGTCAAAGAGAACAACAACTTGCAATTGGYCACCTTAAATACCTTTTCTCATGATTGGAAGCACTTGTCTATGAAGTTCAAGGCTTAATGAGCTCACCAAACCAATTGTGTGTTCCAATTAATCAGTGCTAAGTAGTTACAGGTATTCAAATCAACAGAATGACAAGGGTGCCCACATTTTTGCATAGCCTATTTTTCACATCTGATTTAATTTCATACAATTTAATATTGCTACACTAAAAATCTTTGTCTGGACAATACCCCAGTACTCAGCTTTTATTAGAAAATGAATGGCATGCCACTGTGATCATTTTCTGTGACGAAAATAAATTATAAATAAATTATTATGCAGCCTCAGAGGGGTGCCCAAACTTTCTCATACGACTGTAAATAGCCAAATCCACTAATTTGAAAGGGTGTCCACATACATTGCAAAACAGTGTGCTTTAATAAATTATTTGGTGACATGTGAATATAGTTTATATAGTTCTTTCTGAAAAGGATAACTTTTTTAATGTTTCACAGTTTTTTTATGAAATTCACTGAGGAAGATGGTCCTCCCCTTCCTCCTCTGAGGAGCCTCCACTGCTGTTGACATGTAGAGTAAATGTGAGTTATTGATTATTTATGACATGCTCAGGTATGACCTTAAAATACCATACCTAGGGTTGTTTAATAAAATATGACGATCCATACCGTAATGGTCCAACTCCTGCATAAACTTTTAATAACAAATCATGCTTGGGCCGTCTCTAAACTTCAATAAACTTAGAGACTAGTAACCATTTTGGAACTTGATATACAGTATTTTACCCTTCACTGCACTCACTGCTACAGTAGCAGCAAATATCCTGATTTCTGTCAGTCCTGATACAATGCTCCCTGGTTGGGAGACAAACTCACAGACACAAGTGGGTGTATGTGTCTGTAGAGTCACCACAGAGTAAAGTTAGATTGTGTTTGACACCCCAATGTGCTGGGGACCTTTGCTCTGTCTCTGTCTGCACAGACCTGCCACCACCATTTTGTAAGAGCCTCTCTCTCTCTCTCTCTCTCTCTCTCTCTCTCTCTCTCTCTCTCTCTCTCTCTCGCCTTTGATGAGAGGTGCTGTCAGTGATACAGCAGCTGCATTTGACTAATATCCCCAAAAGGGAGGATTCGGGACCGCTAAATTGCATTCCTCTGTAAAAGAGATAAATAAATAAATGTTGTTTACTATAATCTGTTCCTTGCCAGTGTGGTGAATATCGAATGTGTTTATGCATAGAGAATGAGACAGAGCCTGTTATTGGAGTCAGTGTTGCCCTCACCGTGTTAAATGGATCTGACTAAACCTGTCCCTCTCTGGCGTGTCCCAGATGGCACCCTATTCCCTAAGGGCCCTTGTCAAAAGTAATGCACCACATAGAGAATAGGGTACCATTTGGGAACCTTTTAGGCACATAATGTACCTAAATGAAATCCTGTTTAACTCCCTTTCTGAATATGAATTAGCATCCAACAAATATTAAGCTGAATGAAAACAACAAATGCTTTATTTGCTAATGCATCTTCAGTATTTAGAGCACTTATTTGACGTATAAGTGATAGGTCTATAAGTGATAGGTCTATCACTGGAATTTATTATGGTTCAGCAGGCGGGTATAAAGGAAACCGTCTGTGGTTGAGTCGTGACAACCTGAGCTCTCAGTGTATTAGGACCCTGGCTATGTCCGAAATGGCTCCCAATTCCTCATGGGCCCTGGTCAGAAGTAGTGCACTATGTAGGTTATAAGGTGTCATTTGGGATGCAACACCATGCCTTCTTCCCGAAAGCCCTATTTCCCCAGAAACCTCTGTTCTGTAATATTGAAGTCTGACTACCTGAAGGGACAATGAGCCCACACTCTTTTTCAAGCCTCTTCAAAAAGGAGAGAGTCTAGAAGAAATGAGCGTGTTGTCAAGGTCTCCAGTTCAAAAAAAAGACACCGTGGTTCTCCCATATTCTGTTACAATACCTTTCCCTCGGAAGTTAAAAGTCTTCTTGGTAACCTTCGGTTTCAGATACAGCTTCATCATCCCTCAAGGAGAATTTCACCTGGCCCTTTTTGCACGCTTGTCTGAAAGTCTGTTTATTTCAAAATCAAAAGTCCAATTCTATTCTTTAGTGTTGTGCCATGCGTGGGTGAATAGATCAGTACATCTGAGCTMTTTTGCACATGTTCTAAAACATACTTGTTTCCCTTTTGGGGTTAGGCAGACAAAACACTAAGGAAGTGCTAGATTATACTTCCCTCTGATGGTACAGAGTATGAGAAATTCCCAAACCTTTGAAAATTGTTTCATTGTGAGGTAGAATAATCCTATTGCAGTATCACTTCCTTTCCGCCCAGAAGGAAAAAAGGACATCACTGCAGTATGCCGGAACAACTTGTACTAACTTCTATATGGCCTAAGAACTCTCATTTTTTCCCCTAGCTAAGATAATGAGATTTCTCTAGAGGAAACCTCACAGTGAACAGCTTGAGAGATGTGATGTGCTTTGACAAGGCAATTTTTTCTCAGTCTGTGGAGTATTGTAGACGTGAATGGCAGTCTAAACTGAGTTCATCTCAKTGCGTCCTCTCTGGGCTCATTGTAACCCAGGACAGGTGTGTTTCTCCGTCCCCCCCACGGGTAAGAGAACGCAGGCCGCCACATCAGACGGAGAGAAATGAATCATCAAGAGACTGTGCCTGTCTGACGTGCGGATGTTGTCTCAGCGTGTTGTACAGCAAAAATATCGACAAGCTGCTGTTCCGCAGCATCAGTCAAAGTCGAGAGGGATGCAGTATAAATATACAGTTTGAAGATGAAAGTTGATTCGGGTTCGCTTTTGTATTCTCACATATTTTCTGCAGACAGAATTAATCAGGTAGTGATGTTAGCACAGAAGTACAGTATGGCTCCTGTAATATGTTGCTTGTCTGATCCTGAGACAATGAGGCATGAACGTTTACATCTCTGCTCTGGAACACTGTAAAGCAGCACTTGTAAAATATTTATGAATTTCAGCTTCCGTACGGTGGTTTTGATGTGATAAGATGTACCTGTGTATGCTTCAAGGATATTCAAATACTTTTGGGTCAGGCATTTGCTATTAGTGTCAACTGAGATTAGAGAGTCTCTTTGTGAGGTGAAAATGGATGACTTAGAACTAACACTATTTTAAATAGAATATCTGAGTGGAGAATATATGAATAGGGATTGACCCTTGACCCTTGACCATTGACCTGTTGGCCATTGATTATGAGTGTCATATAATTAATATAATGTCAGATTATTGGTTTTCAGGGTCATTTTCCAATTCCCAGTCTCATTCACAGCATCTTTCACGGTTCGCTGGTAATATGAGAAAACATGTCAGAGTGATGGCATCTGTGGACGCCATGCTGCGCTCTCTGAGAATATTCAGTTTCTCATCCACAACCTACGTGATAAAAAGARAGATAGAAATTGAGATAGAGAGGAGGCAGTTGTTTCAAAAYTCTAAGCACATTTAAAAWATATATATATTTTACCAGGTAAGTTGACTGAGAACCCWTTCTCATTTACAGAAACAACCTGGAGAATAGTTACATAGATGAATGAGACAATTGTTAACTGGGGATGATTAGGTGGCCATGATGGTACAAAGGCCAGATTGGAATTTAGCCAGGACACCGGGGTTAACACCCCTACTCTTACAATAAGTGCCATGGGATCTTTAGTGACCACAGAGAGTCAGGACACCCATTGAATGTCCCATCTGAAAAACAGCACCCTACACAGGGCAATGTCCCCAATCACTGCCCTGGGATATATTTTTTAGACCAGAGGAAAGGGGGCCTTCTACTGGCCCTCCAACACCACTTCCAGCAACATCTGGTCTCCCATCCCGGGACTGAACAGGACCAACCCTGCTGAGCTTCAGAAGCAAGCAGTGGGATGCAGGGTGGTATGCTGCTAGCATTGACTAAGTACACTCAAAATCATAGTCACTTTTTCACCAAACTTACTCAGTGTTTCATCTAGAAATATGTATCACATTGTAATGCATGTTCATATAAAGAATGTACCTTTCACAATGCAATGCTAACATTACTTTTAAAATGATTATCTTCTCTTTTGTTAAAATAAATGTTACTATTACTCTGACTGCTACTAAATGACCACTTAAACATTTGGTAAAACTTTAGATTTTCCATGGAAAACCACCACTATTTTAAATAGACTATCTGACTGGGGAATATATGAATAGGGATTGACCCTTGACCTTTGACCGTTGGCCATTGATTATGAGTGTCATATAATTCATATAATGTCAGATTATTGGCTTCCAGGGTCATTTTCCAACTCATAACACTTCATTCCCAGTCTCATTCTCAGCTTCTTTCACACTTTGCTGGTAATGTGAGAAAAAGTAATAGCATCTGTGGACGGCATGCTGAGCTCTCTGAGAATATGCCATTTCTCATCCACAACCTGAGAAAAATCGAGAGAGAGATGGAGATAGAGAGARGGAGGATAAGAGACACCGATGGAGTATTGTATTTGAGGTAATTTAGGGAGACAGGGACACAGAAGAGATGCACTGACACAGAAGACACATGGATAAAAAGTGTGAGATGTAAAAGAGCAAGACAAAAGGGCACATACAGTGGAGAGAACACGTATTTGATACACTGCCGATTTTGCAGGTTTTCCTACTTACAAAGCATGTAGAGGTCTGTCATTTTTATCATAGGTACACTTCAACTGTGAGAGACGGAATCTAAAACAAAAATTCAGAAAATCACATTATATGATTTTTAAGTAATTAATTTGCATTGTATTGCATTACAAAAGTATTTGATACATCAGAAAAGCATAAATTAATATTTGGTACAGAAACCTTTGTTTGCAATTACAGAGATCATACGTTTCCTGTAGTTCTTGACCAGGTTTGCACACACTGCAGYAGGGATTTTGGCCCACTCCTCCACATACAGACCTTCTCCAGATCCTTCAGGTTTCGGGGCTGTCACTGGGCAATACGGACTTTAAGCTCCCTCCAAAGATTTTCTATTGGGTTCAGGTCTGGAGACTGGTTAGGCCACTCAAGGACCTTGAGATGCTTCTTACGGAGCCATTCCTTAGTTGCCCTGGCTGTGTGTTTCGGGTCGTTAGTTGCCCTGGCTGTGTGTGTTGTCATGCTGGAAGACCCAGCCACGACCCATCTTCAATGCTCTTACTGAGGGAAGGAGGTTGTTGGCCAAGATCTCGCGATACATGGCCCCATCCATCCTCCCCTCAATACGGTGCAGTCGTCCTGTCCCCTTTGCAGAAAAGCATCCCCAAAGAATGATGTTTCCACCTCCATGCTTCACGGTTGAGATGGTGTTCTTGGGGTTGTACTCATCCTTCTTCTTCCTCCAAACACGGCGAGTGGAGTTTAGACCAAAAAGCTATATTTTTGTCTCATCAGACCACATGACCTTCTCCCATTCCTCCTCTGGATCATCCAGATGGTCATTGGCAAACTTCAGACGGGCCTGGACATGCGCTGGCTTAAGCAGGGGGACCTTGTGTGCGCTACAGGATTTTAATCCATGGCGGCGTAGTGTGTTACTAATGGTTTTCTTTGAGACTGTAGTCCCAGCTCTCTTCAGATGATCCCTCACCTTCCTCGTGATCATTGATGCCCCACGAGGTGAGATCTTGCATGGAGCCCCAGACCGAGGGTGATTGACCGTCATCTTGAACTTCTTCCATTTTCGAATAATTGCGCCAACAGTTTTTGCCTTCTCACCAAGCTGCTTGCTTATTGTCCTGTAGCCCATCCCAGCCTTGTGCAGGTCTACAATTTTATCCCTGATATCCTAACACAGCCCTCTGGTCTTGGCCATTGTGGAGAGGTTGGAGTCTGTTTGATTGAGTGTGTGGACAGATGTCTTTTATACAGGTAACCAGTTCAAACAGGTGCAGTTAATACAGGTAATGAGTGGAGAACAGGAGGGCTTCTTAAAGAAAAATTAACAGGTCTGTGAGAGCCGGAATTCTTACTGGTTGGTAGGTGATCAAATACTTATGTCATGCAATAAAATGCAAATTAATTACTTAAAAATCATACAATGTGATTTTCTGGATTTTCAGTTGAAGTGTACCTATGATAAAAATTACAGACCTCTACATGCTTTGTAAGTAGGAAAACCTGCAAAATCGGCAGTGTATCAAATACTTGTTCTCCCCACTGTACATAGAGGTTTGTTTATGACTGTTTAGTTGTATCACTGTAGAGGTCACAAAGATAAGGCTAGTTTTCATAACTGTGTTGGACAGAGTGATATCCACTAATGACAGATCCGAAATGCAATGCAGAAGGCTGTTGGGTACATCTAAAACTATTTAGTTACAAACATTTGCTGCTCATTTAGTGGATTTACTGTCATTTAAAAAAATGTAAATCTCACTTTTGTTTATTATCTATTTCACTTGCCAATAAACCATTTGAATTGATTTGAACAGAATTGAGAGAGAGAGAGAGAGAGAGAGAGTGAGAGAGAGAGAGAGAGAGAGAGAGAGAGAAGAGTGTATCCCTGTAGAGATTGATATTACCACAGAGACAAATACAGCTTTTGTTTGTTCTTGGTGAGCAGATTTCTGTAGAGGAAAAGATAAAACACATTTCTCTCTCTTTCTCTCTCGCTCTCGGTCTCTCGCTCTCTACTTGTGTGTTCTGGCTGTGGAGTATCAAAGCCTGATCTACCAGCCTGGCACCACCATCTCAGATCACATAGACCCACATCACACAATGGGTCAGACCTGGTCTGCTGTATGTTTCATATCTTATCTGTTAGGAGTAAACACAGACCTAGCTGTTGATGTTTGAGCAACAGCACTCTCCTGTATGACTCAGCTATTGACCAGAAAGCCAATCAATACTGCTTGTTCAATGGCAAGCCAAGCTCTCCAATTGCTCCCTGCTGAGACATACTACCCAGCTAGCACATAACGTTCTGAGAACCATATGTTTCTTAGAGCTTGGTGAAAGTGTGTTGTCCTATGGTTATTTTGCATAAAACATTCCTCCAATGTTCTGGGAATGGTGCAGGATACTCAGCTAGCACATACCGTTCTGAAAACCATATGTTTCTTAGGTGCGAATTTCAGTACTTCAGCATAACGTTTCCTACAGGTTACCTTGTGGTTCTATTTAAAGAAAGGTTCTCAGGCCATTAAGAGAACTTTCCATAAAAAAGCAACAAAACATTAGTAACGTTCAAAGAACTTTATAAGAATGTTATTTTAAAACATATGCATTCCGTTCTCAGTATCAACAAAACTCTCTCTATCCTCTATCTTGTTAAGTGTGTTCAGGTGAGTTGTCCGCACCCACTAATTGGCCACACCTGATATTAATGAAATGTGGTCTGYTTGAATAGACTAAAATGAACACGTTTGTATGAGTTAAAAAAACATGGCATGTTAGCTCCATCGTTGTCACGCCCTGACCTTAGTTTTCTATRTTTYCTGKATTATTTTGGTCAGGGTGTGACGAGGGTGGGTATGTGCGTTTTAGTCTTGTCTAGGGTTTTTGTTTATCTATGGGGATTTTGTATGTCTAGGTAATGTAGGTCTATGGTGGCCTGAATTGGTTCCCAATCAGAGGCAGCTGTTTATCGTTGTCTCTGTTTGGGGATCCTATTTAGGTTGCCATTTTCCATTTTGGCTTTGTGGGTAGTTGTCTATGTGTAGTTGCATGTCAGCACTAGTTGTATATAGCTTCACGTTCGTTTTGTTGTTTTGTTAGTTTGTTTAAGTGTTCTTCGTTTATTAAAAGAAGAATGTATTCCAATCACGCTGCGCCGTGGTCTCCTCGTTATGACGAACGTGACAATCGTGGTGACGCAGTGGACAAATTCCATGATTAGAAAACAGAAGATAATAGGTTCGAATCTCACTGATGCAATGCCACAATAAAACAAATTATGTGTTTGTATGATCAATGCCTAAGCAAATTAATTTGTGTGTCCTATCTGTGCTTGGAGTTCAAAACAGTTAACCCAAACTATTGCTAGCAGTGTTAATAAAAGTCTTATTGAAACATGTTCTCAGAACCTATAATTTAATAATAACCTATAATTTACGTTAATAAAACGTAAATTAAAACCTTCAGGGAACCATAGTAAAAGGTTCTCAGAACCACCCTATAACTTCAAATTGCAGGGTCGACAGGCTAAATTTTCACTTCCGTTCTCAGAACGTTTAAAAAACATTCAGTTTTACCAGTCAGGAAACTTCTGGCTTTGTTCCCAGAACCAATGGAAAACCAAAAACTTACGGTCCCACACAACTTCCAAGGAACCACATGTGCTAGCTGGGTAGTATGTTTACCCAGCATCCCCAAAGGGAGAAAACCGCCCTGTAAACCGCCAGCTAAAGCACTCCTTTTCACCATCCCAAATGACATTCAAATCAAATCAAATTGTATTGATCACATACACGTGATTAACAGATGTTATTGCGGGTGTAGCGAAATGCTTGTGCTTCTAGCTCCGACAGTGCAGTAATATCTAACAAGTAATATCTAACAAATTACACAACATATATAATACACAAATCTAAGTAGGAATGAGTTAAGACAAACTAAGACCCTTGTCTATTTGTTGTGCACTACTTTTGACCAGGTTCAAAAGTAGTGCACTATATAGGGAATAGGGTGCCATTTGGAATGTAACCGAGGTGTCTGTGATTTAATCCCTTTTGGTAAATATCTGAATGGGATGGGGCCGTTTGAAGACGTGAGCTGGCAGTCAGACAGGGCTGGCAGCTGTTTAAACAGTCGACCAGAGAGTGAGGCTCTTTCTCCTTTTGTGAGAGGGGCTGTAGTGTTTGGACGTTTTTAAAAAACAAAGGCTGTGTTGGTGATTAGGAGCTCTGTGTGTGTGTGTGTGTGTGTGTGTGGTGGCAATTGTGTGTGTGTGTGTGTTGTGTGTGCTGTGTGTGTGTGTGTGGTTGTGTGTGTGTGTGTGTGTGTGTGTGTGTGTGTGTGTGTGTGTGTGGGTGTGTTGTGTGTTGTGTGTGTGTGTGTTGTGTGTGTGTTGTGTGTGTGTGTGTGTGTTGTGTGTTGATATAAGAACAAAAGAACCAGGCTCTCTGCTCCTCGCTGCCAAGAGGGAGGATGGAGGATGGGAAAAGTTCTCCCTTAAGTAAGATGAATATTTTGGGTAAAATGAAAGAGATGACAAATGGCTCAAGCAGGGAGGAGAGTGAGATGACGGGGGATGTTTGAAGAGGACAGATCTATTGAGCGTTAGGAACAGAGTGGTGGTGAGAGTGAGAAGAGTGCTGTTATCAGCACCATGGCCTGCTGGCTGGTGTTAGTTATCCCATCCTCTCATAAAGCCTTGCTATGCTGATTGATACTGGTTTATCTYTGTGTTACCAGGAGGGCTAAACAGAGATACTGCTGTAGGGCTAACAGACATGATGCTACTTACTGTAACTGGGTGGGGAAGGTGTCAGTGGCGGTCAGTGCCGTTTAAGATGAGGGAGGATGATTATTATTTGTCATGAGCATGGCCTTATTTCTATTACAGTATATTTGTTGGATCACTGGGTGGTCTGAGGGGAAGAGGTGTATGTAACGTCCGTCGTTAAGGGTAGACCAAGGCGCAGCGTGATTTGGGTTCATCATATTTTATTAAAATGTGAACCAGCAAAAAAACAATAAACAATACAACGAACGAAAAGCTTCGTCGTGCAAAATACATGCAACTGTACAAAGACAAGATCCCACAACTGAAGGTTGGAAAAAGGCTGCCTAAGTATGATCCCCAATCAGAGACAACGATAGACAGCTGCCTCTGATTGGGAACCATACTAGGCCAACAAAGAAWAAGAAAACATAGATATACAAAAACTAGAGTACCCACCCTATTCACACCCTGACCTAACCAAAATATAGAGAATAAACAGGGATCTCTAAGGTCAGGGCGTGACAGTGTAACAGACATTGATTGTCAAAAACAATAAAATAATACTCTTCCCCTATGAGTAATATATTTATTTTTAATTTTATTTAACCTTTATTTAACTAGGCAAGTAAGAACAAATTCTTATTTACAATGACGGCCTACCCCGGCCAAACCCTAACCCAGACGACGCTGGGTCAATTGTGCACCGCCCTATGAAACTCCCAATCACGACAAGTTGTGATACATCCTGGAATCGAACCAGGGTCTGTAGTGATGCCCCTAGCACTGAGATGCAGTGCCTTAGACCTCTGCACCCCTCGGGAGCCCAATATATTCTCATATCCTCTAGGAGAGAATACGATCCTGTTGATTGACCACACATGAAATGAGCTCTCACCACAGCACACAACATCACATTAGCAAGTGGTAGAATCCTACAGTACATACAGTAACTGAGCTGGCATGGTTATTAGTGTGTGACGGGAATGGTGATTCATTCCCATGATGCCCTTCGTGCTAAACAGAGGAAGCTGATTGGGCATTTGGATGGGCAGGCAGGGCAGGCAGTGAACGGGGGAAAGTGAGGTCATTTATGAGTTCCCCTGGAAACCCAATTAAGCTTTTGAAGAGAAGACAGGATGATAAAAGGTCATTTTGTTTTGTTTGACCTTATGGGACTCTGTAATGAAGAGGGCCCTCCCTCCTTTTCCCTGTCTTTATCTCCTGAACACCCCTCATCCTTTGTTCTCCCTTTGTCTCTCTCTCTCTCTCTCTCTCTCTATGTATCGCCCTCTTTCTTTCTCTACAAATACGCATCAGCTCTCCCCTACAGACTAATAAATACATTTGAGATAAAGCTTCAAAAAGTTTGCTACTGAAGGCCAGTTGCGATGTGAAAGAGCAATGGTAATCCATACATTCTCACCCTATTAGATGTGTGTGTGCATGTACTTGTGTGTGTGTGTGTGTTGTTTGCCTGCCGCGTTTGTGTGTTTGGGTGTGTGAAAAGCATAATTTCACAGAAGAGGTAATGTCAGACAAACGATGTGGCCGGGGAGAAAAGCGCTTATCAGGCACAGTATAGCCCTGAAGCAGGAGGCCATAAAGCAAGGGAGGACTATGAAACAGAAATAAATAAGGAGAGAGAAAGAGAGCAGGAGTAAATAGATAAATGGACCATGGAGAGCAGCCATTACTCATGTTTACAGGTTGGTGGCACCAGGGTTTTATTTATCTCTTAAMCACAKGGAAATGCTCAATGGTAACGGTGTGTTAGGGARTCGAATTAGACTTGGCTGGCACTGTGAGGCCTTTTAACACACACGTACACACGAGTACACATACAAATGTGCAATGGGCTTGCACACACACCTACACATCATACAAATGTAACATTTCAGACACACAACAAACACACAGACACACACACACAGACACCACAAACACACACACACACACACACACACACACACCACACACACACCACACACACCACACACACACACACACCACACACACACACACACACACACACACACACACCACACACACACACAACCACACACACACACACACACACACACACACACACACACACACACACACACCACACACACACAACACACAAAGGCTTTCGTATATCACACACACATATGCACACACACACACACACACACACACACACACACACACGCGTGGCGCGCACACACACACACACACACACACACGACGCAAACACACACACACTCACAGGATTTGAATACTCACACACTTGTGTGTGCACACATACATGCAAGCACACTAGCATGAATCATTGTCTCACTCAGTCTAGTGGGGCAGGGTTAAACCAGATCAATGTTAAATTGTGTTTTTGTGTGCTTGCATGTGTGTACTGAAAATTAATGTGCTTTCACGTGCATGTGTTAATTTGTGTAAATAGACGGGGGAGTTCTTAACTGCTCTGTTTTTGTTTTCATTGTGTTTAGCCTAATTGTGTTTCGTGGCAGGCTTATGAAGCTAGCGCCCGCAGCTTAATTTATTAGCATGGTTTCTCTAATCCTCTGGATATTCAAATTTGACACCCATAAATATAGACCTATGAATACAGATTCCTCCCTCTTAGTGGCTCCAAAGTCCACGACGAGGACTTTCTTAGCCTGAACATTATGTCTCACAGTGTCTTAACCACAATCCCCTTTTGCCTGGGCAAATGTACAGATCTGTAAATTGTTATCATTGGTTGATCATAGGTGGGTTGTGCTGTCAGACAGTATCAATCAAGTTTATTTTATATAGCCCTTCGTACATCAGCTAATATCTCGAAGTGCTGTACAGAAACCCAGCCTAAAACCCCAAACAGCAAGCAATGCAGGTGTAGAAGCACGTTATCTGCTAGGTATCAGCTAGTATCTGCTCAATTACTGTAACAGTCTAGCCCTGACTTAACTCAAACTTCTYCAGTGGTGGAAAAAGTACCCAATTGTCATACTTGAGTAAAAGTAAAGATACCTTAATAGAAAATTACTTAAATAAAGTGACAGTCACCCAGTAAAATACTACAAGTATTTGGTTTTAAATATATTTAAGTATCAAAAGTAAAAGTATAAATCATTTCTAATTCCTTAAATAAAGCAAACCAGACGGCATCATTTTCTTGTTTGTTTTTTATTTACGGATAGCCAGGGGCATGCTCCAACACTCAGACATCATTTACAAACGAAGCATGTGTTTAGTGTGTCTGCCAGATCAGAGGCTGTAGGGATGACCAGGGAGGTTCTCTTGATAAGTGTGTGAATTAGGCAATTTTCCTGTCCTGCTAAGTAATCAAAATGTAACGAGTACTTTTGGGTGTCAGGGGAAATGTATGGAGTAAAAAGTATAAAATTTTCCTTAGGAATGAAGTGAAGTAAAAGTAAAAGTAGTCAAAAATATAAATACTAAAGTAAAGTGCAGATACCTCAAAAAACTAYTTTCAAGTATTTTTACTTAAGTACTTTACACAACTGATCTTCTCTCAAAAACAACATGGTTTCTGTGTTATTATATTACCCACTCAAATCCTCTACCTTTCTCTACTCTTCCCTAGCTTTACTCTCCTGATCCAGAGACCGAATAGCAAAGCTCACATCAAATCRATGCAGTTGTCTCACTGTGCCTAATTACTGGTGCCTGGAAAAGACCATGTACATGCAGAGGGTGCTTGGTTGTCTGAAGGTGTTGCACAGCTTATACCCAGGCAATATCCCAAGGGTAGGGAGATTTRGAGGATTTAAAATGGTTTTCCCTTACAAAAAAAACACGTAACATTTGCAATTTCACAAGCAAAATTGTTTTTTTACATGTGAAATAGATGTTTCAACATGGTGAGCTTAAAACTTTCAGATTTGAAACCATATTTTCACATCTATTACATTTTGAGTTATTTTAACAACACTTTTTCACATGTAAGGAGAATAACATGTTTTCACCTCACATGTAAATAGTAGTTTCACATGTTAAAAATGTTCATATGTGAGAATCGTATCAAGTTCACATCTACATAGCAGTTGTTTTGACAGWGTCGGAAGTGAAACTGCGTTATAGCTGTCAAATCCACGAGTGGCCACCGGCATTATAGCTATAGCGGACATTGCCATTGCCAGAAATTCTATGCAGCCGTGTTTACAAGTTCGAACACTGGAATGTGAGACCTCGATAAAGATTATTATTTTGTTGAATTATTTTTTATATTTGAGCGTAATTATTTCTACATAGCCCACACTTTCTCGTTCTGGACTTCTAACGCGAGTGTGGCGGGTGTGGCTTCGTGACAACGATTGCAAGAGCAGCTGCTCACTGATATGAAGGCTCCAACACAGTTCCACGTCCGACAACGCCAAAACATCTGCCATGCTGGTTGCTGCTATCGCCAGTTAACGCTGGATCTGATTGAATTTAGGTCTCAAACTTTCACATGTGATTGTTTTTCACATGTGAACTTGCAATTCCACATGTGAAAGTGAGATTTTCACAGTTAAAAGTGTTTCACATGTGAAACAGCAAATTATATTTTTTACATGTGAACTTGCAAATCCACATGTGAAAGTGAAAATCTAATTTGCAGTTTCACATGAAAGAAAACTCCACATTTACTCCAATGTTTGTAAGCAAAGTAAATGTAAACAAGCACTGTAATGCCTAAACACATGGTTAAAACGATCATTTTGATATCATGGATGGTCAGTCTTTGGATCAATTGTGTATTCTATGGATTCCAGGAGCAAGTATGGGTACACTCAATCCAGAAACCCAGCAAGCACCCTGCATCCCTCTGCTGCTTTGCATTTGAAGCTAAGTAGGGTCAGTCCCTGGATGGGAGACCAGATGTAGCTGGAAATTGTGAAAAATGTCAAGTGAAAAAAAATGTAAGGTGGGCATTTTTTTTTACATGTGTAACTTCACACGTTTCCAAAAAACACTTGTCTGACTCATGTGAAAATGTCATATGTGGAATATACACTACCGTTCAAAAGTTTGGGGTCACTTAGAAATGTCCTTGTTTTTTAAAGAAAAGCAAATGTTGTGTCCATTAAAATAACATAAAATTGATCAGAAATACAGTGTAGACATTGTTAATGTTGCAAATGACAATTATAGCTGGAAACGGCAGATTTTTAAAAATGGAATACCGACATAGGCTTACAGAGGCCCCTTATCTGCAACCATCACTCCTGTGTTCCAGTGGCACGTTGTGTTGAGCTAATCCAAACACCAGTCTCAACGTCAACAGTGAAGAGGCGACTCTGGGATGCTGGCCTTCTTGGTAGAGTTGCAAAGAAAAAGCCATATCTCAGACTAGCCAATAAAAATGAAATATTAAGATGGGCAAAAGRACACAGACACTGGACAGAGAAACTCTGCCTAGAAGGCCGGCATCCCAGAGTCGCCTCTTCACTGTTGGCGTTGAGACTGGTGTTTTGCGGGTACTATTTAATGAAGCTGCCAGTTGAGGACTTGTGAGGCGTCTGTTTCTCAAACTAGACACTCTAATGTACTTGTCCTCTTGCTCAGTTGTGCACCGGGACCTCCCACTCCTCTTTCTATTATGGTTAGAGACAGTTTGCGCTGTTCTGTGAAGGGAGCAGTACACAGCGTTGTACGAGATCTTCAGTTTCTTGGCAATGTCTCGCATGGAATAGCCTTCATTTCTCAGAACAAGATAGACTGACGACCTTCAGAAGAAAGGTCTTTGTTTCTGGACATTTTGAGCCTTTAATCGAACCCACAAATGCTGATGCTCCAGATACTCAACTAGTCTAAAGAAGGCCAGTTTTATTGCTTCTTTAATCAGTACAACAGTTTTCAGCTGTGCTAACATAATTGCAAAAGGGTTTTCTAATGATCAATTAGCCTTTTAAAATGATAAACTTGGATTAGCTAACACAACGTGCCATTGGAACACAAGAGTGATGGTTGCTGATAAAGGGCATCTGTACGCCTATGTAGATATTCTTTGGAATGGTAGTGTATATACCGTTTTTTACAATCACTTTGGCACTAATTTCGAAACCTTGATGTCAATTTTCAAAACTCTAGACACAAAACTCACAACCAATGATCAAAATGCAAATTCTTCAAAAACTCTAACACTTTTTCCAATTGCTTGGATACAATACACATTCATCTAAGATCATTTGTTCATTGAACTAAAATCACCTGTTCAAAATGAGACAACTTAACATCAAAGTATTACCATTTCAAAATGCAATTCACACATTACATCTGAAATGACTGTCTATTCATTTCATTACAATGATCTAACTATCAATTGATACAAATGCTCAAAATGAGAAGTAACTGTTGCATTACTCTAAATTCATAGTTGTATGKAAACTGACGAACAATATTCCATGTTTAGATCATGAACGTTTCAGGATAACGAGATCCATTGACACCAATTACCGTGGATTCATGAACCAATTGGACTTTATTAGGTACACCTTTCTAGTAGTGGGTAGGACCCCGTTTTGCCTCCACAACAGCCTGAATTATTCATGGTGTTGTACGTTAAGAGATGCCCTTCTGCACACCACTGTTTTAAACAACTGTTCTTTGAACATGTGTGGCCTTTCTGTTAGCTTGAATGAGTCTGGACATTCTCCTCTGACCTCTCTCATTAACAAGGTGTTTTTGCCCACAGAAATGCAGCTCACTGAATGTGTTGAGTTTGTYGCACCATTCTCTGTAAACTCTAGAGACGATAGTGCGAAGGCTGCTGTTTCTGAGATGCTGGAATCACCATGTGTGGCATCAACAATCATACCATGGTCAAAGTTGCTTAGATTATGCATCTTGCACGTTCTAATGTTTGGTCAAACAACAACTAAAGCTCTCTACTCTATATACTCTATATATTGAGTTGCAGGCAGCCACATGATTTGCTGTTCGAATGTAACCTTCCTTGATGGGCTAAATCAGGTATGTAGAGCTGATGGCATGACCTATGTCATTGTGTGGGATAATGTCAGGTTCCACCATGCTCAAATGGTGCAAGCATGGTTTCAGACCCATCCACAATTTACCACTCTGTAAGTACAGGGAAAGGAGTAGTTACCACCCCATACTCTCCTTTCCTAAAACCCGATTGAGGAATTTTTTTCCACATGGAGGTGGCAGGTATATGATAGGCGCCCTCACGAACAAGCCACTCTTCTCCAGGCCATGAATGACGCATGCAATGACATCACGGGAGACCAGTGTCAGGCCTGGATTCGCCATGCCCGAAGATTCTTCCCAAGATGTTTGGCTAATGTAATCATCCATTGAAATGTGGATGAGAACCTATGGCCAAATCAGTAATCAATCCTTTGTTTTGCTTTTTACAGTAAACCAGGTGAGGAACACTGCAGTTGATGTTTTACTGTAGTTATTTTCTTTTTTTGTAGCTAATTATTTTTGCTTTGATTCAAAGAAACCTATGAGTGATTTTATTGTAATTTCATCAATAMATTTCAGATTTTGTTCAATGATTCCACTGTGTCTGTAGTATTCTCTTTACTAGTCCTTTAACATTGATGTATTTACGTGTAGTAATATAATGAAACATGTATCACATATTTTGTACTACAATATTTAATGATTGAACGAACAACTACACAGTGAAACTATCGGTATCTTGTGTGTGGGTGATCTAAATGAATGTKCCTATGGTATTTCATGATAAATTAGTTATTTGAACCAATGATTCTACAAGTGCAAGGTTTCTTTAAAGATATGAATGCACAATGCAATGTTCTGAACATTGGACAGCCTGTGTTACAGGTGATGACCGTTTTGAGTTTTGTGTCTAGAGTTTTGAAAAATGACTACAAGGTTCTGAAATTAGTGCCAAAGGGATTGTAAAAAACTGTCTATCTTTTTTTAAATCACATTGTTCACATGATTTTTTCATGTTTTTGTTGTTGTTGTAAGGTTTGGTATTCTGATGACAGTCCAGGTATCTTCCTGTAAGACAGTTGAAGTGTAATACATGTCTCTCTATGTGCTGTTGGAAATCCTGCTACTAATACCAGTATTTGGGATAACAGCACATTTTGTTCTTTCGTTTGTTGTGAGCATGTTTGAGGGTATGTGTTTGTGAGGCAGGAGGGATTCTCTGTGTGTGTATGTGTGTGTGTGTGTGTG
>NC_036860.1:8305494-8313430 GCF_002910315.2 Salvelinus sp. IW2-2015
TTCCTCCTCCATATGGTGTGTGTGAAGCAGTGGCGGATGGTGCCATTTATGAGGGAGGATGATACATCTTATTTCTATTACAGCATATTGGATGACTGCCAATCATATTCCATTGCCCCGGTTCACTGTAAAATTGATAGGTTTAGGCTACTACATGTACCCATCATGAGGTTGCTACAACTTAGCCTATGAATGAAAGTTCACAACGTATGTGAACAGGTCGAGAGAATTTTGAGCAATCAAGGTGACAGACTGTGACACATTCAATATCGCCTGCATAGTCTTGCCTGCATCTAGTTGATCTAGGGTGTAATCATTAGTCCAACAGTTGCAAATGTGAGTTTCTATTGGACAAATTCAGATATGTTTATTCCCATTTCTTTCCATTTGCTTCAGTTTAAGAAACGTTTTTCAACCGAATCGGCAGAATTATTACACCCCTGATGACACGCAAACACAGTTCCATTTCACAGCAGCGACATAAAAACAGCCGGATCACTTTGCTCATTTTATATATAATTGCTTCTTGCAACTTTCTACGTGCTCTCCTTCACTCACCTTTTCCCTTCGCTTGTGGACTTCAGTGCACAACACATCAGCTGTCTGTAACCAGGTGAAAAACACTTTCCAAGCCAAACCTTCATATCATGACCGCTAACCGCTAGACACAGCCTACATTATTGTCATGTTAACATATCTACTATAACTAACACATTAGTAAACCCRCTACAATCAGCTAACATTGCATCCCTCTCTGTTTGAGCCGGGTGTTTGAGTAGGCTACACTAGCTAGCTGCATTCGCTAGCTAAGTAAAAATGAAAGTTTAAAAAAAATACAACCAACTATAGCTAGCTCTCTCTCTCTCTGTCTCTCTCTCTCTCCTGCTTCTCCATAATTTTGGAATAAATTCATTTGTTCAACATTTTTCAACTATTGTCTTTCTCTGTTTGAGTCAACTACTCACCACATTTTATGCACTGCAGTGCTAGAGAGCTGTAGCTTATGCTTTCAGTACTAGATTCGTTCTCTGATCTTTGATTGGGTGGACAACATGTCAGTTCATGCTGCAAGAACTCTGATCGATTGGAGTACATCCTCCGGAAGTTGTCATAATTACTGTGTAAGTCTATGGAAGGGGGAGAACCATGAGCCTCCTAGGTTTTGTATTGAAGTCAATGTACCCAGAGGAGGACTGAAGCTAGCTCTTCTACGTTACATCATGGTGCTACACTACAGAGTGCTGCTGAGGCTACTGTAGACCTTCATTGCAAAAAAGTGTGTTTTAATCAATTATTTGGTGACATTAATATATTTAGTATAGTTTTATCTTAGTAAAGTTTTATCTTAAAAACTTTTTTGATAAAAACTTTTTTTTCACTGAGGAGGATGGTCCTACCCTTGTGAAGTGCATGTTTATGTGTGACATCTCTCCCTTCCTCCCCCTTCTTCACACTYGTGATTCATTCAGACTCACACTGACAGATTGTACACTTCAGCAAACAATTGTTTAAAAAATAACTAAACCRGAAAACCAAAAACCTGGTTGAAAACAGCCTATGTGGCATTGGTAGTAATCTATTCTAGTCCCCACATTGACTGAAAGGTGTAAATAGGATARCTTTGGTCATGAAGTCAGTATTTTACAATACTAGAATGTCTGAGATTTAGGGGATCTATGATGTCTCTGCCTTCCTTGGCATATTTGAGGGTTGGGTTTGATTGCAAGTAATTTCAAATAACACGTGGGTGTTAGTTCATAAATTCTCTCTTGGGACGCACACTGACCATGGTAAAATGAGTTCGATGTTCGATATCTCTATGTGGCTAGTTAGTGACCATCAATAAATTACACAATGTACATACAGTACCAGTCAAAATGTTGGACACACCTACTCATTCAAGGGTTTTTCTTAATTTTTTACTATTTTCTATATTGTAGAATAATAATGAAGACATAAACACTATGAAATAACACATATGGAATCATGTAGTAACCAAAAAAGTGTTTTTTATTTTTTTTAAGTAGCCACCCTTTGCCTTGATGACAGCTTTGCACACTCTTGGCATTATCTCAACCATCTTCACCTGGAATGTTTTTCCAACAGTCCTTCACTCTGCGGTCCAACTCATCCCAAACCATCTCAATTCGGTTGAGGTCGGGTGATTGTGGAGGCCAGGTCATCTGATGCAGCACTCCATCACTCTCCTTCTTGGTCAAATAGCCCTTACACAGCCTGGAGGTGTGTTGGGTCATTGTCCTGCTGAAAAACAAATGATAGTCCCACTAAGCGCAAACCAGATGGGATGGTGTATCACTGCAGAATGCTGTGGTAGCCATGCTGGTCAAGTGTGCTTTGAATTCTAAATAAACCACTGACAGTGTCACCAGCAAAGCACCCCAACACCATCACACCTCCTCCTCCATGCTTCACGGTGGGAACCACACATGCGGAGATCATCCGTTCACCTACAGTACTCTGCGTCTCACTAAAGACACGGCGGTTGGAACCGAACATCTCAAATTTGGACTCATCAGACCAAAGGACAGATTTCCACCGGTCTAATGTCCATTGCTCGTCTTTCTTGGCCCATGCAAGTCTCTTCTTCTTATTGGTGTCCTTTAGTAAGGGTTTCTTTGCAGCAATTTGACCATGAAGGACTGATTCACGCAGTCTCCCCTGAAAAATTGATGTTGAGATGTGTCTGTTACTTGAACTCTGTAACATTTATTTGGGCTGCAATCTGAAGCTGGTAACTCTAATGAACTTATCCTCTGCAGCAGAGGTAACTCTCGGTCTTCCTTTCCAGTTTCATCATAGCGCTTGATGATTTTTGAGACCGCACTTGAAGAAACGTTCAATGTTCTTGAAATTTTCCAGATTGACTGACCTTCATGTCTTTAAAGTAATGATGGACTGTCATTTCTCTTTGCTCATTTGAGCTGTTCTTGCCATAATATGGACTTGGTCTTTTACCAAATAGGGCTATCTTCTGTATACCACCCCTACCTGTTTGGCTCAAACACATGAAGGAAAGAAATTCCACAACTTAACTTTTAACAATGCACACCTGTTAATTGAAATGCATTCCAGGTGAGTACTTCATGAAGCTGGTTGAGAGAATGCCAAGAGTGTGCAAAGCTGTCATCAAGGCAAATGGTGGCTAATTTGAAGAATATTGTTTAGCACTTTTTTGGTTACTACATGATTCCATATGTGTTATTTAATAGTTTTGATGTCTTCACTATCATTCTACAATGTAGAAAATAGTACAAATAAAGAAAAACCCTTGAATGAGTAGGTGTCCAAACTTTTGCCTGGTACTGTACATGGGACAATATTCTTACATTTAAAAGTTCCAAATTTCAATGGCTTAAAAACCTCAAACCAATTGTAAAAATGTTTATATAAAAAATATTGAAAGCATTTAATGAGAAAACTAAAAGGTGTGCAACATGCAAATATTGTCCCGTGTACATTCTATAATTTATTGATGGTTCCTAAATAGAGATATCTAACATCGAACTAACCACAGTCGCATACTGGCTAAAGCTAATTCGCTAAATCTTGCTAGCTTGCTAGTTACAAATGAGAGAACGTCTCACTCTGACCATTTTGCTTGCCATAGCAGAGCTGGTTAGACTGTTTACAAGTTATCTCAACCTGGTCTCAGAGAATTAAAAATTATTCTGTACGTAAATCCGGGACACTCTATTTAGTATGATATGTTACGTTTCGTATGGTATGTATTAATTTGTGAATATCCATCACCCATTTAGTATGATATGTTACGAATTAAAATTCATATTATATGTTACAAATTTGCCAAACGTAGAGGTTTTGTGGATGTGGTTGCTCGGCCAAGCACACATCCCTTTGTAGACAAACTAATGTGATGGCCGTTCAATCTCCCTCTCAACACGTCAATCTACGGGAGAAGTGGAATAACTCAAATCCCTCCCACCTGGTGACATTAAAGCACAATTTGTAAGTGTGTGTGTGTGTGTGTGTGTGTGTGTGTGTGTGTGTGTGTGTGTGTGTGTGTGTGGTGTGTGTGTGTGTGTGTGTGTGGTGTTGTGTGTGTGTGTGTGTGTAACGTGTGCGTGGTGTACGTGCGTGAGCTGTGTGGGTGTGTGTGTGTATTCAGTGAATCGATGTGTTCAGAAGTTGCCTAATTAACTATAATTCCAATGCAGCTATGTTTAAAAAATGTTTTTATTGTGATTAAAGTACATACAGTGCCTAGCGAAAGTCTACACATCCCTTCGACAGTCTTCTCATTTTGCTGCCTTAAAATGCTGTGCCAGGTTGGTAGGAATCTTATTCAAAATGATTCACAGCTGTAATGGCTGCCAATTGTGCTTCCACCAACTATTAACTCTGGGGTATGAAGATATACATCCTAATTTTATATTTCTTAGTGAATTGGAACATTTTCTATCATTTTTCTTTCACTGAAATTGTGGAGTAGGTTGTGTAGATCAGTAGGAAATGCAATCTCTTTTTAGATGACATTTTAAGGCAGCAATATGTGAAGACTGTGCAAGGGGTGTGTAGACTTTCACTAGGCACTGTATTCTCTCCATTATCAAAGCCAAGGACTGAAGCTGTGGGAGGAAAGCAGTGATATTGACAGTGAGCCAGACAAACAGACTCGGGGGCAGAACAGACAAGACAATCTAAAGGGAGACTGTTCTTTAATCTCACTGTGCTGTACTTCACCATGCCAAACATGCTTCCCAAATGGCACCCTATTCCCTATGGACCCTGGTCAAAAGTAGTGTACTGAATAGGGAATAGGGTGCCATTTTTGACGCGAACAAATGATTCATGCTCCTGGTGTTTTTACCCAGTGGAGGTGATATCTCTGGGACAGATCTTTACCTAAATAACCTCTGACACTCCTGAAWAAGACATCAAAATAAGGAGCAGGAAATGATGGAGCACAGGAAAGGTCTTCAGTATCCTTATTACAGTTTTTTACAATCCCTTTGGCACTAATTTCAGAACCTTGTGGTCATTTTTCAAAACTCTAGACACAAAACTCAAAACGGTCATCACCTGTAACACAGGCTGTCCAATGTTCAAAACATTGCATTGTGCATTCATATCTTTAAAGAAACCTTGCACTTGCAGAATCATTGGTTCAAATAACTCATTTATCATGAAATACCATAGGAACATTCATTTAGATCACCCACAYACAAGATACCGATAGTTTCACTGTGTAGTTGTTCGTACAATCATTAAATATTGTAGTACAAAATATGTGATACATGTTTCATTATGCTACTACACGTAAATACATCACTGTAAAAGGACTAGTAGAGAGAATACTACAGACACAGTGGAATCATTGAACAAAATATGAAATGTATTGATGAAATACAATAAAATCACTCATAGGTTTCTTTGAATCATGCTTTCACCATTTGAGCATGGTAGAACCTGACATTATCCCACACAATGACATAGGTCATGCCATCAGCTCTACAAACCTGATTTAGCCCATCAAGGAAGGTTACATTCGAACAGCGAATCATGTGACTGCCTGCAACTCAATATATAGAGTATATAGAGTAGAGAGCTTTAGTTGTTGTTCGACCTAACATTAGAATGGGCAAGATGCGTAATCTAAGCAACTTTGACCGTGGTATGATTGTTGATGCCACACATGGTGATTCTAGCATCTCAGAAACAGCTGCCTTCCTGGGATTGTTATGCACTACAGTCTCTAGAGTTTACAGAGAATGGTGCGATAAACAAAAYACATTCAGTGAGCGGCAGTTCTGTGGGCAAAAACACCTTGTTAATGAGAGAGATCAGAGGAGAATGTCCAGACTCATTCAAGCTAACAGAAAGGCCACAAATGCTCAAATAACATTTGTTTAAAACAGTGGTGTGCAGAATGGCATCTCTTAACGTACAACACCGTGAATAATTCAGGCTGTTGTGGAGGCAAAAGGCGGTCCTACCCACTACTAGATAGGTGTACCTAATAAAGTGGCCGGTGAGTGTACAGTAATGTTAAATCTGAAAACATGGTCTGGAAAAGTGGTACATGGGACCATAGAAACAGTGTCTGATAAAGAATGATGTTGAAATATTACATCCATAGATAATGTAGTCCAATTGGTTCATGTTCCACGGTAATTGGTGTCAATGGATCTCGTTATCTTGAAACTTTCATGATCTAAACATGGAATATTGTTCGTCAGTTTCCATAAAACTATGCATTAAGAATAATGCAACAGTTACTTATCATTTTGAGCAGTTGTATCAATTAATAGTTAGATCATTGTAATGAAATGAATAGACAGTCATCTCAGATGTAATGTGTGAATTGCATTTTGAAATGGTAACACTTTGATGTTAAGTTGTGTCATTTTGAACAGGTGATTTTAGTTCAATGAACAAATTATCTTAGCTTTATGTGTATTGTATCCAAGCAATTGGAAAAAGTGTTAGAGTTTTGAAAAATGTGCATTTTGATCATTGGTTGTGAGTTTTGTGTCTAGAGTTTTGAAAAATGACATCAAGGTTCTGAAATTAGTGCTAAAGTGATTGTAAAAAACTGTATTAGCATGTAGCGAGTTTTTTGAATCGGTCTTTTGAGGACTGATAAGAATGTGTAATGTGCATAGGTCCAGAGTATCTTCTAGCCTGATTTTTAAATCTCAAATACACTACAAGTGCAGGAAAGTTCTCCTGGAACAGGGTGATCAAATGAAGAGCCTACATCTGTATATGAGAGTAATGCGCTCTTGTGTGGTGCATCGATCCGTTCATACAGTATGTCATCTTTGTTAAGTGCGTAGGGTCTGTGACCATAATATTAGAGTGTATTGTAATCATCTTCTGAAGAGGTGTCGATTGAGCTCAGTCCCGGTCACTCGTCCCTTTCCTCTTATTGTAATGAGGCTATTCATTGTTGTAGTATGATTGGGTGACTTGTCCTCTGCTGAGCCAGTGGAAGAAGTGTAGTGGTTAAGAGTGTGAGCGAATAGATACACACACATACACACACACACTTATAGACTCTTTATGCTGCTAAATGAAAAGGTTGGATCGTGTGGATCAGGTCAGGCTTTAGCCTCAACTCTGAGTGGGCGAACGCAGTGAGGAATTCATTACCAGAGGCTAGAGATCCCTTCACGCAGGTCGCTTCAGGCATGCACCTCAAGTAGGGAAAATCGAATTCCCCTGGTCGAATCTCCTCCCTTTGTGGTGTTGGTGGAGAAATTAGTGCTTGGTGGGTGGGTGCCTCTAACTATCATACATCCGTTTGTCTGAACCCTCTACTCATAAGAGTGCTAAATTCCACTGAGGCCTGTGTTGGCTGCATGCCAAATAGCACCACATTCCCCTTCATAGTGCAACATTTTTAAACAGAGCCTTATGGGCCATTTGGGACGCAGACATGGACTAATCCTCCTGAAGCCTACACTGCACTCTGTCCCTGAGCTCAGGTGACCCTCTCCACTCTTTCTTTTCTCTCTGTCCTCCTCCCTTGCTCTCTCCCTCTCCACTGTTTCCTCTCCATTCGTTCGGATGAGTAAAAGGTTGTGGCCATTTCAAAGCTTCTGTCCTTAAAGTCTGCCGTTGGACTTTATAATGAAGACTGTCACGGATCCCTCCGGAACTTTCATCACGCACACCTGTCCCCTATTCCCACTGATTAGTATTTGTATATGTGTGCCCTTTGGTTTCCATTGGGGGTTGATTATTGTTACAATGTCCGTTGGTGCATGTGAGTACCTGTGCTGTGTGTTTTGGGCTTTCATGCCCTTATGGATTGCGCAGATGATTACCGGGTCTCGTCCCGTGCGTTAATCATTGTGCGCGTGTGTATTTATTCGAGGTACTCCTCGCTCTTTTGTTTGGGTTTCAACCCTGTGTTTTTGTTACGTGTTTGTTTGGTCTTCGTCCCCGTGCC